>NC_089873.1:172472500-172772500 GCF_040182565.1 Anser cygnoides
ATCCAGTGTTTTCCTAGGAAGAATAATATAGTTTTCCAGCAAAACATCTCACATAAATTGTTGCTGTTGTTTCAAAATAATTCATTTTAATAAATAAAGCAACTCTCATTCACAATATGCTGTATTGATCAAGAAAATAAGAACATGGTGTTTTGGAAAGACAACAAGCTTAATAAATTTTATTTTTCTTTCCTAACAGTCAATTTCTGTATACATTGTCTTGCAAAGATTTGATGGTACCTGAACCAAATTTGGTAAACATCTGAAAAAGAGACTACAGAGACTTTCAAAGCTAGGCAGGAAAAAAAATATGTCTAGAAATATCAAAAAACATTTGTTAGCAAAATGTTCATTTTCATTCTTCTCTGGAGAAAGGGAAACTTTGATGAATCCATATAAATCTGACTGCGTTTAGGGAATGAACACCAAATACTTATACATGCTATCTTCTCTATCAATTATCAGGAACTACATTTTGGAAGATTAAAAAAGCCCTCCTTTCTTTCTTTTTTTTTTTCAGATCTCAGATACAAACACACATGACATCATTATGTTTGCACTCTAGTAACTGTTTGAAGCAAGTAAAAATCTCTAGGTAAAAACAGTGACACAGAATTTCAAATACTTTTGGAGCTTAAGTAACACTTCACTGCTCATCAAAATTCAGAGCTTCTGCAGGAAGAGCTGATGTTCACCTATAGTATAATCCTGTTCTGTAAATGACACTCATAAATAGCATAGAACACTTTTGCATTTTCAGTACATTAAAGGATTCACAGTCACATTTTCTGAATTTACAAGTCAATAGACAGCCTTTCAATCTATCTAGTCCTTGCAGACTCAGCATGCTATTTGTAAACCAGGATGTCGTTCTGGCTTTGTATATTGCTTCCTGCACTACAGGTTTGGCAGACAAAATTCCAGTCTCAGTAGACATAACACAGTGGACTGGGGTGCTGTGGACACTCCCAAATTATCAGAGACTTTAGGTAGCAATTTAGTGCAGCTCCATGCTGCAGCAAAATGCACCACCAATTCAAATTACTAACGGTAGTGGACTGGTGTTGTGTTACTCAATGCTACTGATTCTTGCTTCGTAGGTAGTGTATATGGGTCCCATGGCCTTTACAAAAATATTCTTTGGAAATAGAACATCATTAGCATCCTGGAAGATTAATGAACTGGAAGATCATCCACTTTATTCTTTCATAGCTCCCCCAGACTTGCAGGGTTAACAATGGCATTAAGGGGAAAAACAAACAAAACAAAAGCAAGAACAAAAGCCTACCAAATAAACAAAAAACTTTTAATATACAATTCTTTTCTTTCAAATGAAATATGTAAAAGCAATCATGAAAGAAACCAGAGGGCAGCATGCGATAAAAGTTCCATCAATCTGTTTTCAGAATAAAGCTGTTCTTAAAATATCACTCTCCCTCAACTAACCACTTTGTTTCTAAGAAAAAAAATGAATGGGATGATATGATGTCATTGCCTGTAACAGTAAGGAACTGAACACAGCAACTCCAGAAGGTCTTCTCCAGACTTAAGTTCCCCACATGCTGTAAATATGCCTGTTGTCTTTTCTCAATATTCTGTTCTAAACTTGCCCCACGAACCAACTGTCATTCCCGATGCCTGTAGCTCTGTTACCAGGAGAAAACACCAACGTTATCACTAAGGATTTGCTACTGGATCAGTTCTGTAGGTGTTGTAAATCATCACAGCATCAGAAACTTCAGCTAAGGGATGATGATTTACCATGCCCTGAGGATCTGGCCCTGTGTCCTTATTACTTCATTAATCTGCATATTCTGCAATGTTCACCAATCTTTTTTTCTAAATTACTATTACTTCTACCCACCTGTTATAAGTCTGATGTGGATTAGCACACAGTTCATACCATATTTTCTTACTTATTTTTGAAGAAGCATCTCCCTGACTCTCTCCATGGTCCATCAATGATCTATATGGCTGACTGAATCCAGCCTGAGCCGGTAGCTGTCAGCCTGTATGAATTCAATTTTGTAAGACCAATCCATTAGTATCTGAACACTATTAATAGAGAGGAGAGGGAGAAACACATTTTTTTCTATCCCAGGGAATAAAAGGCTGGCTGCTGTGGTAGGAAGGTGTTTGATCAGATCAGTTGGAGCCAGAAGACAGTGGCAAATACCTTCTCATAATAATGAGTAGACCATTCCCAAGAAAAGAGAATGTCGGTGTCATGAAACATGTTTTATTATATTCCTTCAAGATATCACCGAAGCTAAGAGCTCAGCAGAATTCAAAGGAGGCTTAGATATTTATATGGCTAATAAGACCATCAACTGCTACGCTGGACAGTATACTTTTTTTTTTTTTTTCAAGAAAATAAACTCATGTTTCAGTGCTTAACCCTTTTACTAGAAATGTTAGATAGAAAGAAACTCAGCATAAATGTTGATAAGTTTCCCTTTTGAGGCTTCTGTAATTTCCTTAATTTCCCTTTTACACTGCCTACTGTTAAAAAAAGGACCCTGAGGGAATACTATTCTGATGTTCTGTGGCATGGCCTGAAAATCAAGGAACCCATTCAGTCAACGAAAACCTAACTGCTACATTTTATTTGCCTTTTTTTTTTTTTTTTAAATAAAGTGTTGTGTTGATCCACGTTTAAACTGAGTCACCAATAACTCACATCAAATTTATTATGTGGGCATTTAAACACCTCCAGAGTCCTCTAAGTAACACTAACATGAAAGAAATAACTTAGATAGAATTAGAAGAGACATTTCTTCAGCCTAAAACCTGATGTTTTTTCAGAAAGTAAATGTTCTCAGAGCATTCTGTGCAGAAATATGCAATGGTTATCTTTAACAAGTCAGCATTTTTCAAATGTTACAAAGCTGTAGATCTGAAATGGTATTTTTCATAAACTATAAATAGAAAGAACTGAGACCTAAAATTCTGTACTTTATTAACAAGCACAGGCTTTCAAATAACATGTCCAACCATAAGAGATATTTAAGGAGGGAAATAAGGTTCCATACACTAGATGAATATTAACATCACCTTGAAGGTTACAATTATGTCAGACTAAAAGCAACCAGGAAAAAAGGAAAAGTATTTTGGATAGGCTAAAGAAAGACTCTCACTCAGTAGTAGCAAAGGTTTGCTGCACAAAACTTTTATCTAAGTGTTCAGCAGAGTGCCAGAAATGGGATTTGTCACTCCCAGGTTCACTGAAATAACTAGATCCAAGAGATGGAGAGTTAAACTTACATATCTAGGGAATGGGAATCAGTTGAATGCACAATTGATACAAAATTCACACTTTACAGATTGTTAAGAGTTATTTCATCACAGTTATAACAAATAAAGAGATACAACTTCTTAGTCATCCCCTCTTCAAAATTTATTTTGGACTACAAAAGATTATCTTACTTATCAAGTAAAACTCTCTTCGGTAATAAGGAATCTCATAACAAATGCCTGTCTTCCTTCCATAGGATTACGAGAAATTTTAAAAGGCCAGTAGTTCATGCAAACATATGCACATATCATTCTGCATCAATGCAGTGCTATTGCTAACCTCGTATATTGGATTTAAAAAAAAAAAGAAAAAAAAGAAAAAAAAGAAATACCAAACATATTAATATGCTCTCCCATTTGCCTATCAGTATTGTATTATTTTTAATAAATATTCCTAGTTTTCTGAGGAGAGAATAGTTGCTATATATTCATATTTTCTCACAAAGATCTTCAACTTGATAGGTTTGCTGTTGCAGTTCTTTTTGTGTTTTTACTGTACATCAAGGAGAAGTCTTGCTATCACGTCTATTCCAAATGCTTAACTTCAGACAAACCACCCACTATCTCTCCTTCAGAAAATAGCACCTCTTAGGGATTTTGTGACTGTTCTATATACAAACGTACTGAGTTTTAATCTCCCACTTTGTTTCAGGAATGACTTCATTGAAATATTATGTGGATTTCAGTTATAGGAATATCAAGACATTTGTTAGACTAAATGAGACTGCACAAGGCAAATGAATGGATGACCACTTAGAATTTCAGCATAATACTTCCACCCTGAAATTCCTCTTACTGCTTCCTTTATTCCCTCCTCTTATTTCAAAATCTTAAGTAGCTTATTTGTTACATCCTTAGTCTTACAAATATATACATATATGTATATTTATATATGTATTGGTACCTGATTCCCTTCTAGCTACCATAGTCCCATTTTTCCACTGTTTCCTACCTCCTCAGACCCAGGCTTCTTACCTGAAGTCAGTACATACTCCAGTAGTAAACTATCACTGCTCATCACCTGCTGTGAACTACAAAGTCACCACAGAACTGTCTTGCCTCAAGATAAGCCTACAAAGAACATGCCCCACTAGTGAGCGGCTGTGCAGGAAGTGCAATTTGCATTCACTGGTCAGTGCCACTTGTTTCTCAAAGGTGACTGGTCACCACTAGGAGAAAAAGGTCACTGCCTGCCACTGAGTGGCAGCTACTGTTTGTGGAAATGGATCAGCAATGATCTCTTACCACAGGATTAGCAGTCATTGCGAGTCCAAATCTGAAAACGGCAAATACAGCAATCAGTTCCCCTGAGCAGGCAGCACTGACGGTTTGCAGCATGACAAATCCAGTTTGCAGCACCTGATCTGCTTACAGTAAAGAAATACATATTCTGTCAGTATAATCATCATTATTCACAGTACTAATGAGCTACTGCCAACACCAGAAACAGGATAGTACCAGTTATTGATAAGTAGTGCCTGTTCTAAATACATGGAGTCCCCATCAGCTGAGGCTGATAATTCATATTCATAATTCAATCCTCCAGCAACAGAGGTTTGCCAGCCCTTCACCTCTTTTTATCATCTTATGAAACCCTGATTTTTTTCTCTTACATTTTGATACCTTGTCCTCTCATCTTATTTCTACGCAGCAACAGTGCAACATATTTTTCCATCTGTAAGTCTTTCTACTTGCTATAACCACAAGAGATTCATTTCCCAAGCCCTTAACTTCTTTTCTCCTCCTACACATGGGTACCCAGACTATAATCTTTCTAGAAGTTGTTCAGCAGATAAACAGGAGCAGCAGCCACAGCTAACTGCTGCCTGGGCAATGATTACTTGCTACCTCGCTGTCTTTTCCTTACCTGCAAGCTTGGGAAGAAGTATCCTTAGTTTATGGCAGAAATGAGGAAGGCTAAAGAAATGCCTTGATGTGTAATGTGACGTATAGGTTGCCAGGGGCCAGTTTAGATACACAGCCTTTCCTAAGGTTGGTTTCTTTAGAATCTAGATAATAAGAGAAGTTGCATTTTTCCCCTCTGCTTTTCAGGGTATATCACAGAGGTTTTTTTTTTTTTTTTTTTTTTTTTTTTTGCAAGGTCCTGTATCAGCAGACTTACATTAAAAAAAAAAAAGAACCAGTACAGACACAGATGCTGAAGTTCTAGAAAAATTAATGCCCCAATTTCCAACTGTTTTGCATCTCATATAATACACTCTTATCCAGCATTTTTAATGAAGACATCTTACTGAGGTCATTAGCTTGATTTATGTTTTACAGATGTAGTAAATGGATAAATAGTAGAGTGAATGGATGCTCAGTACAATAGTTGCAGAGCCAGGAATGAATAACAGTGCTTTGAATCCCTTTCCAGCGTACTGTGGGTGCAGTAGTAAATAGTGGAAATGGCTATGAAACCACAAAATCACCTTGTTTGCACCAGTTTGAATGATTATACAGAGGAGTTTAAAAAGAAGTGGAAAATGAGGCCCTGAATGAGACATAAGGCAAGAAGACAAACCGAACCAAATGTACCTTCCTCTTTTATTAACTTTGTTAATGAGGTTATCCCTGACTATCAGGAACTCTAACGAGACTACAACCACCTATTTTAAATGCCAAGCAAATTCCTGGTAAGCAACAGACTCCCTCTTCATAGAGCCGATTCTCTTGAATCCTAATAGTAACTGACAAGACTTCCCCATCTGGACTCTATTTTTTTTTTTTTTTACTTTGCATTTTGAGTATGTGACAAAGCTCTGTACAAGGGATTGCCTTTACAAGGAGAGCTGTACATTTTTTAAAACGGGTGAGCAGCATTGTAATAACATATGTGGAAAGATCAAAATGCAATTTCTTTTTATTATTCCTATTATTGCATTCCCCTACACAAATGGCAACCTCTTCAGAGACATCATCTGCAACATAATATTGATTTAATGCACAACTTTGTATGCCTGCCATGTCCTCAGATTAAAGATTTAAATTAATATGACAAGTGAAACACTAAGAAATTCGACAATTCACCAGATAGGCTTATAAACACAGGGTACACTTTATAATAAAAACAAAACAAAACCAGCCACAGCTTAGGCCTAGGCCAACTTTAATTTGCTTGATTGATCTTAAGAACTTTGAGCACAAATTCATTATTCTCTTATTAACTATTAGAATTATTGGAATTTATAAGAAACCTATAAACCTATTAAACTAGTCTTAAATGTTGCAATCTATTTATTGAACATGCCAGCAATGAAAAATTAATTATTAAACAACCACCACAGGAAAACATCAGTGGCCTTGTCACCTCAGAGCTAGATTGATAGCATGTTACCTTCTGGAGAGTGGGGCCCTGCAACTCTCAAATATAAACCTTGGAAGGGTAACGTTAAACGTGTCACAGAATGTCACATTTTTAATTTAATGTTTTATTAAATGTTAGATAGAATAAATTTATCCAGGCCTCACAGACTCTGTCTTAATAAATGAATTGGCACTCTTTCACATGTAAAAAATGGTCACAGCTTCTCAAGGGCATCAGAAACCCTGACGTATATGACACCAGTAAATACAAAAAGCAAAGGCAGCATGGACAGTGATATATTTGCAAGCACTGCGGGTGAGCCAACACTTTCAAAGTGCTGAGGCTAATAAAACAAGGGCAGTGAACTCCCAAAATGGGAAAAGCACCTGCAGTAAGAAGCTGTGCTTGAGTGCTGTTGCATGAATGTGTCCACTACTGAAAAAAAAAAAAAGGAAAGGGTGTGGGTTTATCACCCTCCTGCTACTATATTTCAGGATATGTTTGTATCTTTAAAATTTCATGAGCACTGTTAATAATTTATTTTTCTCCTGTCTTTTAATTTTTTAAGGCTAGACCTTGAAAACAAAAGGCAGGCAGGCAGACGATATATTGTCTCCTTCTACTGCAATATCTACTGCACCTTCACTTGTGTTTCCTTACAAAACTGCTGTCATTAGTAATATATAATTTCACTAGGAAAAATGGTAACAAGCCCCTTAGTCAAAATCAGTATAATCCTGCCCTGGTGCAGCCCTCCAGAGACACTGTAAGGCTTCTGTAAGTAGCTCTATTTCAAAAACATTTGGCTTACATAAGGCTCAACACTACCACTCAAGCAATGAAAGGCTTTCACAGCACAATTGAGCTGTTCTGTGTATTTCCACCAACACTAAACTAAATGATTGTAAATGACACTGTTAAAACTGCCAGAAAATTCCCCTTCCCCCATCAGTGATTAAAAAATTAAATACTTAGCACAATTTTGTTCCAGAACTCTAAAGTGTTCAATAGCTATTCATCTCACATTGCCACACGTTATCCAGCATAAGAACAACAAGTTTCAATAAGCAATGCACAAAAACAGAGAGCAGAGAGATACCCTAAAAACTTCTCATGCAGTCTGTGCATCTTGACTTCATGCATCTGGCATCCCACCAAATGCACAAGAATGTTTAAATGAGAAGGTAAAAGGGAAGAGGTCTCTGAAACTTCCTTTGAAACTAACATTTTTCAAGGAAATCAGGAAGCAAATTCATAGCATATAAACAATCTAAAAGAAAGTGAATAACAACAAAAAAAAGCAAAAAAAAAAAAAAGTACACAATTGTGCTGAGCTTCTATATATAAAAAATTCTCAATCTAACTAAATGACGCTTGCAACTCCACTTATTAGTCCTAAGGCTGATGTGAAAGGAAATTAGAAGGCCTTTATTCATCAACAAAATTAAACTTTACTTCAATTAGACATTGGCGCTGCATGAAAATATAAGCAGTGAAATGAACTTGCTACCAGTAAGAATGACAAAAAAACAGTGTCAACCTAAACTACATTTAATCCTATCTGTCTTTAAATGACCTGAGGAAATACAGTCTGAGATGGGCAGTCACACTTAATAATAGAAACCACATATTTATATGGATTTTTTTTTTTTCATTCAAAAAGCAAGGAAAAGGTATGAAATATTTTTTTTTTTTTTTTAATTCTGTATGAGTAATACATTTGATGTTAGTGGGCTCTCCTTAATGGTACAGCACTGTACCCCAGAACAGAAATTGGTCCAAACATTTTGAAACTATTACACAGTATATGCTTTATATGACAAATACATGGACTTAACAAATAAATAGGATAAATAAATAGGATTAATAGTATCTTGAAGTTTAGTTTTTAACTACACTGGTAATAGAACAAGTTGTGGTTTTGTTGTTGTTGTTGTTTGTTTGTTTGCTTTACAATGACTGCTTTCAATTCATAAGTGCTTTTTTTTTCTCAATACTTTTTTTTCCTTTTCTTTTTTTTTTAAAGAAATTCTTTTAGCCTCAATTTCAATTACAAAGAGAAACCAGCTGGTTTAGTATTTTCTAAGAAACTACTGCATAGTGTCTTCATTTTTGAGGTACACTGCTTTGTTATTCAGGCATATAAAAATGCTAACACTTTTAAACTAGAGTAAAATTGTACATAGACAAGTAAATAAACATGCTTATAATACATTTTATGAGACATCAGAAAATGAAGAACAGCATAAGTAGCTCAAAATGCTCTGACTGCATCTAAACTTACCCTTTTGGAACATCGCTGCATCTTCTGCCCAGTCTGTGTGCCCTGTTTTTCCTTCCAGGATTAGCAGAACACCAAGAAGAGGATATGGCAGATGACTTTCTGTTGCCAAAATATGGAATTCGGATCCTGTTGGATCCCTGTTGTGCTCCCTGGCTCAGACATTTACAGGGCTATTATGTCCAGTTATACAGAAATATGCATAGCTCCTGTTCCAGAGCAAAGAGAACTCTAATAGTGATGAAATAAGAGATAAGCATAAGAATAGAGATAAGCATTTTCACTTATCTCTACTCCAGAACAAAGAAATAGTGACCCATTGCTGCAGTTGTTACCCAAAGATACACTATCAATCCAATCTGCTCTATTGTACCTGAATACTCTCTCCCTTAAGATGACAAAATACACATAGAAGTTAGGTCAGGGAGGACTATAAAGTTGTTACAAAAAGTTACAATAATAAGTAAATCTTAATTTTCTACTGCTTAAGCATTTACTTTTTTATTTTCCTAGAATGATAAAAATCCTAATATTTACTAGTTATCAAGTTCAAATTTGGTAAATATGTTACACTGAAACATGTGCTAGTTCACTTTCTCTCTATTATGAGGCAATATTTATAAACTTCTCTACAGAAAACTATAGCCATCGGATATCAAATATAACCTGTGGATTTTTTTATTTTTATTTTTGCTGTAGCCAATCAAAAGATCACTTGTTCTTGGTGAGCAGGACAAATATCCATATAAATTTATTTCAATATTTTCAGGCAGAAGATAATTTGCCCCCCCCCCCCCCTTTTTTTTCTTGCCTGTTACCAAATAAAAGGATGCAAGCTGAAATTTGCCTTTCCATGGTATTAAACGGGAATTCATCTGAAGTCTTCTGTACAGTAAGATCAAACAGACTTATAATGTCATAGGATGACCAATTTTATCCACAATATAATATAAATAGTACCATTATGCCTACAACAACTGGCCCAGGCCAAAGCTAAAAATAAATCTAAAATATGTTTCAATTTGGGAAATCCTATCAAGAATACATTGCTTTACTCCAATGTCACAGAATCACAGAATCATCTAGGTTGGAAGAGACCTCCAAGATCACCTAGTCCAACCTCTGACCTAACACTAACAAGTCCTCCACTAAACCATATCACTAAGGGCTACATCTAAACGTCTTTTAAAGACCTCCAGGGATGGTGACTCAACCACTTCCCTGGGCAGCCCATTCCAATGCCTAACAACCCTTTTGGTAAAGAAGTTCTTCCTAATATCCAACCTAAACCTCCCCTGGCGCAACTTTAGCCCATTCCCCCTCATCCTATCACTGGGCACATGGGAGAATAGACCAACCTCTACCTCGCTACAGCCTCCTTTAAGGTACCTGTAGAGTGCGATAAGGTTGCCCCTGAGTCTCCTCTTCTCCAGGCTGAACAATCCCAGCTCCCTCAGCCGCTCCTCGTAAGACTTGTTCTCCAGACCCCTCACCAGCTTTGTTGTCCTTCTCTGGACTTGCCTGAGTACCTCAATGTCCTTCTTGTAGCGAGGGGCCCAAAACTGAACACAGTACTCGAGGTGCAGCCTCACTAGAGCCGAGTACAGGGGGACAATCACTTCCATAGTCCTGCTGGCCACACTGCTTCTTATACAAGCCAGGATGCTGTTGGCCTTTTTGGCCACCTGAGCACACTGCTGGCTCATATTCAGCTGACTATCAACCAATACTCCCAGGTCCTTCCCTGCCAGGCAGCTTTTCTAACCACTTTCTTTCTTCCTTTCTTCCTTTCTTCCCTTTCTTTCTTTCCTTTCTTCCTTTCTTCCTTTCCTTTCTTCCTTTCTTTCTTTCTTTCTTTTCCTTTCTCTCTCTCTTTCTTTCTCTTTCTTTCTCTCTTTCTTTCTCTCTCTTTCTCTTTCTTTATTTCTCTCTCTCTTTCTCTTTCTTTCTTTCTCTCTCTCTCTTTCTCTCTCTCATCTTTCTCTCTCTCTTTTTCTTTCTCTTTCTCACTCTCTCTGTCTTTCTCTTTCTCTTTCCTTCCTTCCTTCCTTCCTTCCTTCCTTCCTTCTTTTGCGCACTGGATCAGGCTCCCCATGCACATAGTCATGGCACCAACCCTGTCGGAGTTTAAGAAGTGTTTGTACTGTGCTCTTAGTTATATGGCCTGAATTTTAGGGTAGATCTGTGTGGAGCCAGGAGTTGGACTCAATGATCCTTGTGGGTCCCTTCCAACTCAGGATATCCTATCATTCTATGATTCTTTTTTTTTTTTTTTTTTTCTTCATTTGTTCTGTTTGCTTTCTTCCATAACAGAAAGCCACTTCAGTAGATTTTTTTTTCTTTTTTTCCAATATGACAAACTATTGAAAAATCTGAGAGGAAAGCATGATGAAGAGACAGAGTACAAAAGAGAGAGATTAGTCTACAGTCATTTACTATTTCTGCCACATTCTAACCTCATAGTCACAAAAGTAAACAATAACAAAAAACACTTGTTAGAGACACTATGCAAAAAGATTGGAAAAATTCTGGATGGTGATATGTATTGGGTTTATGTGGCAAAGTTTTGGTAGTGGGGGGCTGCAGGGGTGGCCTCCGTAAGAAGAATCCAGAAGCTGCCCTATGTTAGATAAGGAACAGTTTCAGCTGGCTCCAGAGGGACCTGCCGCTGCCCAGAGATGAGCCAATTATCAATGATGTTTGTGCCTCTGTGAGAGCAGATTTAAGAAAGGAGAAACAAACAAACAAACAAACAAAAAAAACTGCTGCACAACAGCAGCTGGGAGAGCAAGGAGTGAGAAAGAACCCTGCAGCCACCAAGGTCATCAGCCCATGAGTTCTTGCACTTTGACCTTCCCAGTTCTCTCCCTCATCCCACCTGGGGAGAATGAGTGGCTATATGATGTTTAGCTGCCTGCCAGGGTTAAAACACAAAAGGAAAGTGTGGGTTTTTGTTTGTTTGTTTCCCCTGCAATTTATATTTTCAAAATATTTTTGGAAAACATGAACAAAATTTTTGGAAGGTTGACAGCATCAGGAAAATCTGGCGTAACATTATTTTATGATTCTTTGCCAGTCATCCTAGATTTCATGCTTTCTTTTCTGGATGTCATAACATGTTTTGACCATAACAACATATGAATAATTGTTACAGACTTTTTCCTTCCAATTGACTTTTAGTATAGTTTCTGATGCTCAGAAGTCTGACATTGTACATATAGGGAACTTTTTTTTTTTTTTTTTTAAGGTAATACTGTACTTTTGTATTGTGGTGTTGATTTAAAAATGCATTTAATGTGAGAGTAAGGGAATAGTAAGTTTCTTGAAATTACTGTTTTCAAATAAACAATTTTGAAACTTTTGAACAGTTCCTAGCTTAAAGTAAAACCACAAACAAGCATAAACAATTAAAATACTGTAATTTTAGATCTTGCTCCAGCTTCTTATAACACAATTTGTTTAGGAAATTAAATGCCTATTATAATATTCTGAGTGCTATCAATGGAATTAAATGAGGTTTTTATTCTCAGTAAATGACAAGCTGTGTAGCAGACTATGCCACACCCTGCAGTTTCTCTCCCCCTTTGTTTTCAGATTAAGAGCCTCAAGTATCATTAACAATCAAGGCAGGCTTTCCTACAGGAACAGTATCATTACAAATAAGTAACTTAACACTCAGAGCACGTTAATGCACAGAACAAATCTTAGCACCAATTTGCTAGCACTAAAACCCATTAGAACACTGGCCCCAAAAGGGGCAAAACATTGAAAATGCACTAATTATCAGTCAGGCTCTTTGGAAAGATTTTGGGTCACTGCCAGGTGTTATGAAGATTTTCAGTAAGTTTAGACTAACTTTTCTGTTTGCTTCTCTGAAAAAAAAAACCTAGTAGGTAGAAAGCCAGTCCTGTGCATGTATAGACTGAAATCTTATGGATTTATGGAAGTTTTCGTGTTACAGGAAAATCCATATTTCGCAAGTTCCAGTGTACTAATGGGAGAGCAAGTGATAGTGCCATCTCTGAAACCTGTATTCAGTCTGCCATTGGGACTTGAACCTGGCCCAGGTTACATTATCATGGCTACTTGCTTGTCCGTGTTGGGAAGCTGAAAGGCAGTCAGCATAAAATAATAAATGAGTAAATGTTTACACCGATGTCATGGCTGGTGCACTGCAGACTGTCTGTGGGGGAGCTTGTCTTTGAAAAATGGACAATGTGTGAATTTATGGCTCTGTCAGGTCATTTTCATGGCTAAGGGAATGGGTATAGTGGTAATCGACCAGCAGAGAATTTATATCTAGGATTGACTATCGTTGTTCTGTACAATGGATTGTTTCTCACACGTCTCATAAATAATGTGCAGCATGTCATTCAAGCTGACGTGTATACCAAAAAGTTGTATTTTCTGCTTTCCTTCTGCATGGTGTTGGTACAGTGATGACATCCTGCCACTTTCTTCTGCAGCTTTTACATCCATGCAGCCTGAGAGAGAAAAGACAAACATGGAAGTGCCTACTTTTTTTTTTCTTTTTTTTTTTTTCTTTTTTTTTTTTTTCCCCAAAGCAGTCAGAAGCCATCTGTTACAGGATATGTCCCGACATCGTCTCTCATCCCTGGCTGAGTCAGTGGTGGGACTGGGTTCTCCACACTTGGCAACTCAAGATGAAAATGTTCCAGGAAGGTGGTAGAAACTGAAGTTTCTGCTAAGTGGGATGTTCTTTGGCTTCAATGAAACTTTATTCATTTTTACAGAGCTAGGTAGGCTGACAGTGTCTTTAAAGCACATGCTCCTTTAGAAAAGCAGAGAATAATCTCTTCAGATATGAACTGATAAAAGCAACTGCTCATGGTCAGGTAAGTTCATGCTACCCAATTTGAAGAATCTATCATTTACCCTTTCAGTGACAGGACTGTAGTCCTCCCCTCTTGTACCTTTCAGCTGTGTTCATGGAAGCAAGTGAGAGTTGGGGGGAGGCAGGGAATGCTTCAAAATACTTAAAGAAGTTCAGTGTAGGATTTTCCAGAATACGTTTTTCGTCCGTGGTCGGCTTCCACATAGGTAGTTGGTGGAATAAGTTGATCACAAAACTTGGGGCTTTCAGGGATTATTGGAGAAATCAGACTGCATTGTTAGGTATCTGGCATTTCTACTGGTGTGACTCTCTCTCTGTTCTTTCCAGACCCAATGTATTATTTGCTCTTTTTTTTTTTATTTATTTAATTTAATTACATTATATATATATTTTTATTTTATTTTAGTAACTGGGTCAGATCCCAGATCTGTCTGTCCACTTCATGCTTGTCTAGCAACTGTGTACTGTGGTGGGCCACTTCCTTGGTGATACTGCAGCTTAAGTAGAAATCCCCAATTAGCTTGAAGTGAGCTAGCTTTGCTTTTCCTAGCAATGCTGCCAAAGGCAGCACAGTGGGAGCTACTTGCTGAAGTGCTTACTCAGCACCTGCTAGGTGGGGCAGTCTGTAATGGACTGGTGTAATGGATACACTATTATGTAAAAATGTGACGGCTAGCAACTGTGGTACAGTTTACATTACAGTTGTAATATATCTCCTGGGGATTTTCACCTTAAAGTTCACTGAGATCTGTGCAGTTGTTTTCCTTTTTTCCTTCAGCATTATTCTCCCTCAGAACAAAGATGTACCCATTCTTAACATGCAAAGCTCTCTGCTACTGGATTTCTACTAATTTCTAATGCTTTAGCCATTACCTGTACTACAGTACTAATGAAAGCACTGCATGGATTTATGTTAGAAAGCATTCATCTTGAAAATATGGGCAAATTAGTTTTAAAAAGACCTGAAGTGGATAAACAAATAGTTTTTTTCCCTAGCACTTTATTTTAATCTACTTTAGTATGCTTTAGGTGTATCTTAGAGACTGTCTATTCTTTTCTATTTTTTTCTAAGTGTTTGTGAAGGTAGTTTGCAGTTGCTGTTGCAGTAGATCACTAAGCAAGACTAAAATGTTTTCCCTGGATTTTGAACTCTTAATTTGGGGGTTAAAGAATATTTGAATTTGCTCTTGTTATTTCTTATTTCTTCCTGCTGTTTGAGAAAAATATAATTAAAGTGGAAGCGAGGTCTTTTTTTTTTTCTTAAAAAAGACATAACAGTGTATTCAATATATGTAGCCTTATTCTGAGAGTCTCAGAATCGAATTCATTAGGAGGGAAGCTAAGCTGGTGATTCAATGATAGGGTAGCATGATTCCATACGGAAGATTTAAGTTCAAGTCTACAACTTGTTCTTTGTGTTTTGGAGCAGATGTTATTAAGTGGAGTCTTTCCTTCCGTAATTTTTTAATGATTTTCCCTTTATTGTATACTGAATTCCTGTAATTGAAAATGCAGAAACTCTATTCAAAAGATGAAATCTACCCAGAAATGCCTGCACCAGGCACCTGTTATCACATGGCAGTGGAAAACCTACACAAGTGCAGGGTAAAACTATTTTTGTATGCTTAATGTAAGTCCAGTTTTAGCAGTGTGGGGAATGTTTATGTTTGGATTTGTTTGTTTTAATCATATTTTCACTTGAAAGAGAACTTAACTGTAGCTGAATCATAATACTTCACTAGGCTTTGCTTGCTATAGGCTGCTAGACATAGTTCCTTCAGGAACAGCACACTTCCCTAAAATGCCTCTGAACATCCAAAATTGCTTTACCTTGACCTATGGATTTGGTCTCAATCAACAGGGATCCTGGAGCACAACTGATATTTTAGCCCTTGATCTGCCTGGAAGCAAATCCTGCTGCTATGCAGCTGGTGGGCTTAGAGAATGTACACACATAGAAAATCTCAAATAAAAGTAATCACTGACATTGTTTCCATATTTTAGCATGATCTTTTGTTATTCATTATGGAATTGAGATGAAATGCACAGTAGCGCTGAAAGCAAAAGGCCCGTCGTAGACAACCAAGGGAATCTGTGTACAGTAATGGAGATCAGCAAGACATCTGCATCTTGTTAATGTGATAAAGAATTTAGTATGCTTCTAGCTCTCTTGTATCTGACTGCCAAGGAGGCCTTGTGATCTCTTAGGTCTTATGAATAGATACACTGTCACCTGGTGTAGTACTTCCTTGCTGTATAACCAGTTCCAGTTAAATTTTGTTTTTAATCCCACGGATTCTATCTGTGTGTCTAAAATACATCCCATAAGCTCTGTGAGAGCTTACATCGAGTATTTTGAATGAGCAAGAATTTCTTAAATAGTACTTCAACTGTAAGAATGTCCACATCTGATTCTGTGGTCAATATTGTGCTCTTCAGCATCCTCTGAAGAGAGGAAAGATTATGTTCATGTTTTATAAAGAAAATTATTCTTCTTTCTCCTATTATTTAGTTTTTTGTTTTGGTTTGGTTTTCAATAGAACAGGTTACATATTTAGAGAAGGCTGTAAGTATGTGTATTTTTAATAGTATAATAGATCTGTTGTTGTGCTGCAAGTCATGAAAAGGATATGGTGATAAAGCACTGGCCTGAGATGTGGTGTTCAGTGTAGAACTTCTTTAAAGATTTTGAATATCTCTTGGTAACTCACTTATCTCTGTAATTAATTTCACATCTATAAAGTGAAAAGGGTTCTTGCCTTTTTATTTTTCCTTCCTTATATATTTCACTATTAAGATTTATGAGAGAAAGATTTTTTAAACATGTTTCTATTGAATGAATTGAACTTGCTGTATCTTATCTGGGTTTTTCAGATAATCCTCTAATTTAGTCAAATGAGAATATTAAAAATGAGAATTAGTCCTTTTTTACTGTTGTGAAATCTGAAAGGAGAAATATAGTCTTTTAAAGTATAATACGAGTAGGAAGCATTATTATGATTTTTTGTATTTTTTTATTTTTTTTTTACATCGAGAAATTTATTCTTTCATCAGTATGAGGACAAATCCTTCTTATTTATTTATTTTTTCTTTTCCAAAGTCATTTTTTTTTCCATTTGTATCTCACTGATCAGTTTGGTTTTACATATAAAAGGATCACGATGGCTAAGATTGTGTATTTGCATTATATAGAACAACATATACACTTTTAATGTCTTGCAGTCAAATTCTAGTGTAGAGTATTTTTATAGTTCTCCTTACTATGAGACTCATGTGCTGTTTCATCCAGTGTATGATTCAATCTCTAAAGTGTGGTGAAAAAAATAAACATCTACAAGTAGCTTGGTGAAAAAAATAAAAACCTAAACATACAATGAACAGTGATGTTGTACTTTTCAGAGCAGCAGGGTTGTCCTTAAATTTGTTTGTCTTGACAGGACTTGATATAAAACAGTGCATTGTATTTTGGTCCTGGTGCATATTCTGACTTAGATGAGTATTCAGTCAGTTTAGTAAAGAGTAAGAGAAAAGCAACATTTTAGTATGTTGTCCCCAAACCTAGCAAGTCCATAAATAATGAAATGTTGGGGTAAGATCTGGGAGTAATCACAGATGTCTAAAAGAAAGGCTCTGCCACAGTTATGTAAATTGGTCACTTCCAGGGTTTGACAGCATTTGGAAAGATGTTTTTAAATTGCAATTTTGTACAAGAACACCCAACTTTTACCATAAAAACGTATTTTCTGTAGCTATTAAGGTATAAAAACCAATTCAGCTTCCAGCATAGCCTGCAAATAAACATTTTCTTTCTGATGTAAACTTCATTTTAGCTTTGAATATTCACTGTGTCCGAACAAATGTTCTTTCAGTTCCTTTAAATACTGGAAGAATCCAAAAGCAGAATTTAGCATATTATATAGTTTCTGGATATTAGTCTGAGAACCAAATAAAAATGCTAGAGCTAAAATTTCTAAGATTTTTATCCTATTTGTTAATAGCATATGTATATGCTTCCATTTCTCAATCTTGCTGCATGCAGAATTGGAGCTTGATAATTTTGTATGATAAGCACCTATTCTGTATGCTCAGTGGTCAGCATCATTACTGCTGTGATGGCAATAATGATTATTAATGCTACTATTCTTTTAAAATAAAAATTATGTCCCTGATATAATTCAGGATGTTGCTGAAGCAACTGGATAACTACTTAAAATAAGTAAAATCTTTATTAAAGAGATAACTATTCAGAAAATTATGGAAATCATATATATAGTGTTTGCAAGCCATGAATTTCATACTAAATCAAAATTCAAAACATCACCAGTAGCTACCTGTTGTCATATCAAATTGCAGAATCACAGAGTGGCTGGCGTTGGATGGTACCTCTAGAAGTCACCTAGTCCAAACCCCTGCTCAAGAAGGGCCACCTTGTACCACTTGCACAAGACTGTGTACAGACAGCTTTTGAAAATATCTGTGGATAGTAACTTCACCACCTCTCTTTGGGAAATCTGTGCCAGTCACCCTCACAATAATGAAGTGTTTCCAGATGACAGGAGATGGGACCTCCTGTGTTTCAGTTTGTGCCTATTGCCTCTTGTCCCGGCACTGGGCACCACTGAAAAGAGCCTGTCTCCATCCTTTTTGAAACCTTCCTTCAGGTATTTTTACACATTGACAGGATGTCCCCTGAGCCTCTCCTCTGCGCTGAACATTCCCAGCTATCTCAGTCTTTCCACATGGGAGAGATGCTTCAGTCCCTTGTTCATCTCTGTGGCCCTCTGTTGGACTCTTTGCAGTATGTCTATGTCTCTCTCAGATGGGGGAGCCCAGAACTGGACCAGGTGTGGCCTCACCTGTGCTGAATAGAGCAGAAGAATCACCTCCCTCCACCTGCTGGCAATACTTTGTTTAATGCAGCCCAGAATACCATTAGCCTTCTTTGTGGCATGTGCACATTGCTGGCTCATGTTCAACTTGGTGTCCACCAGGACCCCTGAGTCCTTTTCTGCCAGGCTTCTTTCTGTCTGGGTAGCCCCCAGCATGTGCTGGTGCTTGGCATTTTTCCTCCCCAGGTGCAGGACTTTGCAATTCCCCTTGTTAAACTGATTGCACAAACAGCTTCAGGCTAATTGGAAAAGGGAATCCAACAACCGAGTTTGTTTACATTGCATTCATTTTAGTAGTTTAGTTACTCAGTTAATGACACCAAAATACTTTTTGGTGCATGCTTATATAAAGATTCACTAAAGTTTGTTTTCACTAAAGCACATATTTTGATTTTCATGTGTGTTACAGCCTTCCAAATTATTGCTGCAGTAAAATTAACCTTACTCTTCTACTCTTTCCTCTCTCTCTCCTTGTCTTCTTTTTTGGTCTTTGTTAACGTGTATGCTGAAAGTTGTTCCTTCTAGCCGTAGGAATTTCTGTTATTCCTAGCACTTCAGTACACAGTCAACCCGCTTAATTTAAATGATCAGGTGAGGTGTTTTGGAAGGGTTTTCACTTAATAGATTAAGGAGTACTTTCACAATCCCTTATACTAGGACTTCTGTGAGATGCTGACATTTTAAACCACTGAAGCTCATACTAAAGGGGTTGTGTCTATACTTTTGCAATGCAAAAAGCTTTCAATATAAGAAAACAAATAATCATATGAGTCTTTTTAAAGCTATTCTTGCTATAAAGCTGATTTTAATTTCCCTTATACATAGTCAAAGAGAAATCCTAATACATAACATGGTTATTCAGATAAGTTTTTGCCAGTAACTCGTTTCATGTTGTACTGTTGTACTTCAGTGGAAAATATACATTTCATCTGATGATATTTGAAGAGTTGTTACTAAAATGTGTTTTTTTTTTTTATTTTATTTTTTGGTTTGGAACAAGGAAATACATGAAAGTCTGGATTAGTCTGACTTAGGCTTTGGAATCAGCTAAGTCTTAGTATGATCTTACTATTTATAGTGGCTAAAAGTAGAAGGAATATCATGTTTTCTTTGGGCAAAAATTTTGGAATGAAACAAGATAATTAAGAAGCTGCTTAGAAAACAAATATCAGTCAACAGATTTCACATCCTACTGTTTGCTTGTAGAACTTTTCACAACCACATACAGAGACAGTATTGACGGTGAACATCTAACCTGACTAGCATCTTGCTGGTGTAAATCATCTAAGTCTTTTTTCAACCGTTTTTCTCATTGATGTTTATGCAATTTTTTTTGTTGTGTATGTAGAGAAATAGTTGCTCTAAGGGAAGCTGAAGGCAATTATGTTGACTCAGATTTGGGAAAGATGATTTTATATGAGTCCAATATCACCTACAGACAAAATCAGAGTCCTTCTGTCTTTCAAGTTCTCTCTTTTAGAGTAACTTATATGTATTTGAGCACTGAGTCTTTTATCTTTGGCAATGTTTGAGATAACATAGCATTTCATCAAAAGCAAGTGGGAAATTCTGGAATGTTCTTCCAAGTCTTGGTCTCCCAAGCGTGTAGGTTAGTAACTGCCCCCAGTATGGATAACTGGTGAATAAATAGTGGGCATGAAGGAAGGAGTTGTTTGTGCTTACTGAGAATACAAGTTTACAAGTTACAGTATCCCTGGTTCCTAGCCAAGATTAGAAGTGACATTGCTTTATAACTGTATAGTTGTACTTTTTGTGTTGTGTTAAGTTTCAATCTGTTTTCAGAACTAATTAGTCAAATATTTCAGTGATGTGATTTTTTCAGCATCAGTAATCTCCCACACAGGGCCAACCTTAAAATAGCTATTATGCTGGTTTGATGGACAGGGCCTGATAGGAAAACATAGGTTAACTTGGAATTTGCAATTAAAAAATGATATGAAAGCTAACTTTAAGGACAGTGACAGTAGCCCATTGTAGTATTAAGAGGAGTGACTTGAGGGAATATGTGACATCTTATTTCAAATAATTTCCTCAGTGTCCAAGAAGATCATTTTCTTTGTGTTTGCATATGTTGAGTAACATTTGAATCCCCAGATAGTTTCTCGTTATTCATTCTTGTGGAAACTAGTTTCTCATTCTTCTTTCTCATGGAAACTATTGGAACAGCTATTTCTCTTCAAACTTGGCACAGTCTCTTGCACGGTTTAGCAATGCTCTGCTGTCACCACTACTCTGTTTTTTGTTTACCAATCAACTTTATTCTTATTCTTCGGTTAGTTTATAAATGACAGATTTCAGAAAAATTTTGAAAATTCAAAACTTAGAGTTGTGGTTTGGACAGTTAATTAATGCTTCTGTCCCTATGTCCTCTCTACCATGAATAGTCTTAGACTTGTTTTTGAAATATAACACTTGAAAGTGGTGCTTTGGGACTCATACCATGCTGTCTGTTCCTCCTTTCCCTGTAGGAAGTCCTGGTTAGGCCTCAGGCTTGTCTCACACATGCACCAAATTATCATTCAGAACAAGAACACAATGACTTGCTATTGCTGAATGTTAGCTTATATTTTAGCATCCTTCAGTTAGAAGTACTTTAATTCCCACCAAGTCAGTGGGCATTTTTTTGTAGAATTGGAGAAATTAAGATTTGCAAAAGGGTATTAAATTGTGTGGCATTAGCCTCTGCAATAATGGAAATGTTCTAGATTGATTCAAAACAGTGAAATCTCAAAATCATGCAGCTTCTGTTGCCATACTAGACCACATATTTTTGTACGTGAAACCTTTTTTTTTTTCTTTAACCTTTGTTTCTTTGTTTTCCCTGATTGTTATGTTTAGCCTAACAGCTTTTGTTAGGTATTGTAACTTTTTCTTGGGGTTTTAGGCCCTCATCTTAGAGGTTGGTTTTGAAAAGCCAGTATTAACAAGAATTGAAAACATTATTAGATATTGGAGCACTCGGAACAGTGGTGAGATATAATTTTCCTGACTTCAGGGGAACTTACAGTTATTATTACCAATTGAAGTGGTATGTGTGTATATTTTAGTACATAAAAATGTTTTATTTCAAAAATATGTGTGCTTTTACCATGTATTAAGTAGTATGTAAAGCTATCAGTTATTAGTAGGTATTTTAAAGTTGTCGTATATTTTGAAGTTTCTGGTGCTGATGAAATGAGATAATTGATGAGGCAACTTGTGGTACAGCATAAATATATAGCATTCATCAGATAAAAAACAGTTCATCAGGAATTATACCATATTTAGTAGCATTAACTTTTCTGCCCCTTATATAATGGCATAAACAATGCTTTTGGAAAGAAAATGGGTCTTTCCTTGAAATATATCTACCATTAATATAACTTTTAATCTCTATTATGTACCACCAATTATATCTTGGAACTTTGCCTATCATAGTGGATATACTGCTACAGCTGCAAAACCATTTCATTTATAAGACCTGGTGGCCTGGAACAGTGCATTACATTTACAACAGAGAGAGAGAATTTAGGGAGAAATGCAGTTTTTCAGAAACTCTTGCTAATGGAGGTTGGATCCCTACCAGAAATGATGCTAAGGAGATCTGAGGTATGAGAGAGACAGAGAGAGAGACCTTCTGCTCAGTTGCCATTCAAGCTGTAAACTGCTATGACAGTTGTCAACATTGCCCTTTCTGATTTCTCCCAGTTGTATTCCACTTATTATAAGCACTTCAAAGAGACGCCTGCTGGGGAATCCAGAGGAGATTCACTGCAGGAGTCTGGCTAACAGATTTAGTCAAAAGTATCCTTGCCCCCTGCTATGAACAATAATTTAATGAGCACTTCACGAGAACAATATCAAAATAGGCATGCCCCTTGCTTTCAGTGGGGGGAACCGGTGAGAAGAGCAGGCTTCTAAAACACATCCTGTGTTTTTGCAGCTGGGTTCTGGGCCCCTATCTTTTTGGTGTGTTACAGTGAGCAGAGAGCAAAAGTGAGTTAAAAGCTTAACCTGTAATGTAAGACAGATAATGTTTGAAAGCTGACAAACACTGTAGGGTTTTCTTACAGGCTCCCCAAAGATCTTTTTTTTTTTTTTTTTTATTATTTGAAAATGAAAGAGATGTTAGAAGGTCAGTATCTAAACAGTTTTGTATAATTTTGAAGGGAAAATGCACATTACTAAAGCAACAGGCAAAGGGAAATGTACAAATCTCCAAACTGTTTTGTGGCATGCCAGATAAAAATGAGTGAAGCAGACCAATACAGGGCCTGCAGAGTACAGAAGAGATCTTTATTTAAAGATAGTAATTCTACTTATGGGGTGAGATCTTTATTTAAAGATAGTAATTCTACTTATGGGGTATCTGGGTGGATACTCTGAATGGTTTAGAAAGAGGATCCTTCTGCTCTCTACCAAGGCAACTTCCTGCAACTCCATTTTGTTAGACTGCAAAAAATATGTAGCCAAAAGATCACAAAACATTCTTTAGAAAAGAGTAATCCACCTGAGAGCAGCTGAGCATGACTGTCTGTGGTACTTATTTCGGGGAACAATGCTGGTCCTTCATTTAAGTAGAGACTTGTGAAAAGTACCTTTTAATCTCAGTGGGGTTTTACGATGGATTAATGTTCCATATGTTATTGTGCAGTAATTGTACAATGGTATATCCTGCAAACTCAGGTAAAACAACTAAATGACTACTAAAAGAAGTTCACAAAATGCATGTAAGCACAGTAGAATCATGCACTGAAATAAAAATCAAATATCATTACCTACTGAAGGGCTATGCAGTTTTGCAAAGAGAAGGTATCTACATGCAGAAATAATTATTTATTTACACATGTAGTTAAGTTTCTAAAATATAGACACATGTTAATACCTGGCACACATTTCACAGGCACAGACTTGATTAACTTTTGAGTCACAAAATTATCTTTGTATTAGTGCCCGGTATCCTTGTTATAGATTGGTATGTATCTTTTAGGTTATTCACTAGAGTTTACAATGTCTGTTGTTCTGTGATCCTATTTTAGTTTCGTTTCAAAGGGAACTGTAGGAGGCCATCACCAGTACACTAATATGGGGCAAGCTGTTACTAATATCAAATCAGAACTCATTAAACAACAATGTTGGAAATACCAGTTCACTATTAAGGTCAGGTTACACCAGTGCATTTCTGTCAATGATGAAGGTGAAGAGTTCAAGATTACTAGTGCTGTTGCTCATAATTAGCCTACAGGATGCTGAATGTCAGTTTGTTACATTTTTAGATTATTTATAGGGGGTGGGGTGGGCTGAAAATTCAGTTTAGTATATCATATTATGGACCTTGTTACTATAACCTGACTTCTTTCTCTATTTCTTTTTCTTCAACTGAAGAAAGAAATCTTTTCTTGAGTTACCTACCTAGAAACCTATTTTTATGCAAAACAGCCTTACTGAAATGAACTTGATCAATCTCATTTTCTCACTTTTTCTGGGTCCTACTATGACTTTTCAGCTTCACAGAGAACAGACAGCTGGCTTTGTAGCTTGTAGGAGTGTGGATATCACTGAGGTCTAGATAACATTAATGTGACTGGGAGTTAATTTGCTTGTCTACGTGCTCTGCATTGTGGGGTGCATCTTTAAGTTTAACAGTTGTGCTGGAAAGGCAGTCTGCCTTCAGAGCTGGGTTGTATGAATAAGAGGAGATAAGAGGATTCACAGCCAGAGCAATTTCTAACTGATGCTGTTAAACCTTGATTTAGGATATTTCTGCACAGCTTGGCCCATGCTCACAAAATGAAACTGGTGGACGGTGCTGAGATCATAGGCAGTGATTAAACATTTATAGTTAATGTAGTATACTATGGTATTGCTGCTGCCCAGAGGCAAAGCATTGTAATGCAGAGTCACTGTAGCTACTGCTAGAACTCTAAAACAAAAGGCTTTGGGGAGTCTCTGCTGCAGTACTAGCTCCTGGCTGTTCTCAAAACTATGTGCATTTTTCCTTTTCTTCTTGTCTTCTTTATTTTAGAATGGGGTGTGTGTGGGACAAGTAAATGGGCTTTAGTAATGCTCCAAAAACTGCAGCTTTTGTCTGTCCTTTGCCTTTGTCTTCTGCTTAAACTTTACTCGTGCATTAGGTTACTCTGCTTTTGTAAATAGGCTTATCCAATTAAATTCTGTAACACTTGTGCAAGTACGTAGCTATGCTGGTGGTAATGGCTCAGTTGCAAGATAGATTAATTATAATGTCTGCTTGTGGAGAGCCACTGTTTGTTCAAGAAATAGGTGTAGGTATCCGGATTTTAAATATATTCCTGCCATATATGTGATCCTATTAGTTGTATATAATGACAATCATGCTTAAAACAGTTTTTGTTTGTTTGTTTGTTAGGTGATTATATGAGATGATTTGACTGCCAGTAGCAGCTGATATTATTTGAGAGTTCTGTGTTTTGCTTTGTTTGTATTTATTTGCATACCAGAGACTAGCGTTTGCATAATAAGACCACTTTTAGTTTAAGTCCCTGAATGGTTGATTGCACATGCATCATAACGTGGCAGTTTTTAATACCATGTAGAGATCCAGTTCAGCTTTCTGTCTTGAAAAGTGTTGACTTGTAAATATTCACTGTATCTGAAGAAAACAGTAGGATCATAACAACATGCTTTTGATGCTAAATGCTGTAATTGTTATGCTAGAAGTTTCCTGATACTGGCAGGTTGGTGGAAGAAGAAGAGACAGAGGGACATAAAGGACATAGATAATCACAAGTCTTCATTATGCACTTGTAATGGTCCAGATAAACAAGTCTTAGATTACTGAGGAAAAAAAAAAAAAGGCAGTGAAGAGAGAGAAAGAGTTGTCTCGTAAAGCCATTTAGAAGGGGAAATTCTAAGATGAGTTCATGAGGGACATACAGAAAATACTTAAACCTGTCCTAGTCTGCATTTACAGCTAGAACATTGGAATTGCATTTGAAATTACTTGTGGGCATGTGTATAATGTTGTTAGAGAGGACTCTTATGGCGAAATTATATAACCTATGTGATATGATTAGCTAGTGCCACAGTTTGCCCTAATAACTAATGAGATTTAAAAAGAAGCAACTGCTTGGAAGGCACTTACGAGAAGGGTAATTATATATTGGTAAGTTCTTAATTCACGTGGAACTGAATGTAAACTGTCTGAAAGCTAACCTTTTCACTGAAAAGGATTGGGGATTTCTGCTGGTTTCTTTGACAAAAACATGGTCCAATTGACCCCTGTGTTAGATAAATGGCACCATCTCATGACAGAAGTACTGCTGCTATTTTTACTGGTATTTGTGTTTTCTATGGAATTTAGGTGCCCTTAAAATTCTTTAACTGGCAATAGCATTTCACAAGCTCTTGACTCCTGTCAGCATGTAAAAAAGGGAAGAAGTACATAGCTTTTGGCCAAAAAAATTAAAGGCAACATCTTGTTTTAATGCAATGTTTTGAAAACAGCAATAGGCATTAAAAGTTGTACTGTCTTTTTGTTAGCTTATGACAGAATCTATACAAGCCTGATTTGTCACAGCATAGCATCATCTGTTGTGGAGAATTGTGGAACCGTTTGCTGTTGCTTATTGTGCTCTTTTTCATCTTTCTTACTTCTTTCTGCTTTTGTGTTTACCCTTTTATTCAACATAAAGACACCTTCAGCTTTACCTAGTGGGATGGAAAGAGAAGAAGAGGTGTAAAACCACATCTATATGAGTGTCAGTATGTCAGAAAAACAGACATTCGTATCAGAGGAGAACTAATGTCTCTTTTCTAGTGCCTGGGGAAAAGAAAAAGAAGAGGTGGAGGAACTGCAATACATAGAAAACGAAATTAGGGCCCTTACTGATAATGCTATTACAAAGGGTTGGTGTGGCTTAAGGGTTAAGGCAGAGGATTGAGAATTTGGTCTCCTGGGAGACATATGAGTTTCTTCAATTAACATGTCCTTGACCTTAGGTAACTTTCTTTGTAGCTTGATTTGTTTGCCTGTATAATATGTTTGGTTTTTTTTTCAGTTGTTGTTGTTGTGTTGTTTTTTTTTTTTGTTTCATGTGGGTGTGGTGGAAATTGATTGCTTGTTTGTAAAATTCTGTGAAACTCTGTGGTGGGAAAAAAGCTGCTCTTATTGGAAGCTGTTAGCAATATTTTTATACTTGTGTGCTACCGAGAAATGGCAAAGAGCAGGTAAAAAGTAACGCCTTTCAAACCTGACTTTCACTGCTTTGTAATGTGTGTAATCATTTACTGTGGTGTAAAGGGAGAGTAGAAATGTGGCTGAACTAGAAGATAACAGCATTTTATGCTCATTTTATCCAGGTACAGATCACTACACAATGATCTAAACAGTGGCAAATCAAGCTCTCGGGGCAGATATAGGATCCCCATGCTGGACAGGTTGTTAATGGGTTGCTGTTCCGCAGGAAGAATTCCCCTGAGAAACCTTCTTCCTGTGGGAAGACATTTCTCCTGTGAAGTTGCTAAGCAATCAGACAGCAGCTTCGCTCTTTCTGTACAGTCTGCTTCAGTGATGGCATGAGACCTCATCTTGAAGGTGGAGCAGTAGAATACAGCATAACTTTTGAGCTAATGGTGCCTGTATCATAGCACTGGTTGTGAATCTAATTTAGTGCCTACTCATAGCTGTGTGCTGTACCTGGTGGACATATGGGCTAGGTCAGGGCTTATGTACTTGTTTATGTTGAACTGTAAGACTGTGCTTTCCATTGCTGCAGAGCTCAAGGCCCTCTTCTTTGGGTGAAATGTCTCTGAAAGTATGGCCTGACAGAAGAGGCAAGAAGAGGCTTTTATGTGGCACCTTATGTGCATACCACATTGCATGTTGTTGTGGGATTAAACTAAATGTATTTTCATATCTGCTAGAATCCTTAAGTCTGATTGGACTCCCAGTAGCATTGCTAGAAAGAAGCACAAAGAGTTGAAAGGTTACAGAGTTAGCGGAGTTTAGAAAATAAACCATTTTTTCAATGTACAGTTTTTGTTTTCTGATTAGAACATTGTCAACATGCAATTTTTTTTTTTTTTTTTTTTTTTTACCTGTGAGGAGAGGGCTTCAGATACGAACAAAGTAACCAATGACATGAAGCTTTAATTCTTCAGTAACATTATCAGTAGCATCTGGGATTTAAAAAATTTAGGGGGGTTAATTCCCACAAAGCTTGTTCAGCATAAGTGGCTGTAAAAGACAAACTGTGTCTCAACCTAAAGTAGTGTTGCATTCTTTAGGGAATGCAAAATTTCAAAAGCTTGCCAGGTGTATTTCAACTCAATAGTCAATATTTAGAGCAGGTGTCTATTCTATAATTGTGTATATTTTTTTTGACAAATACTAGAACTGTGTTGGGAGAAAGACAGCTGATGGACCGCGTTGATCAAAGTGCTGATATTTACATGTCTTCTCTGTAAAGGACCCTTTGAAGTTAGTTTGCTTGCTAATTCATTCACCCCTTTCCTTAGACGGCAGCTCTGAGAATACAGTGTTTAATTTGTGTGTGAACAATATTTCATTTGGTTAGGACTGGGTCTCAGACATGATGGGATCCCAGCCCTGGCGGTCAGGTTTCTTTGGCCGATAGTTGGCTCTGGTTGACTGCTTTTTGCTGTGATTCAGTGAACCATATCAGTATTGATCAGAATAAAAGTGCTTTCATGTCTGTGATCTCTGGCTTAGCTATAGAATAATTTTAATCTTAGCCAAATTGTGGTTGGGTGGTTTCCAAAAGAGCTGTTGTGGTTTTCTGCTTTTTGAAATCTTGCTTTTGTATGATATCTAGTGATATAGCCTTATCAGTTATTTGTATAAATGGACAAGCTTAGTTTTTTATAAAGGTCTCTTAGGTATTGTAGTAAGAAATACGCTGTTTCCTCAAGAGTCTTCATGTGCCCAGTTGTCCATACTCTGTATGGATGTTTTGGAAAAAAATGTTGAAAGAAAAAGGTTGCATTTGCAGGCATGTTTTTAGTGTCTTTGGAAAGCTGCATATGTCAAAATGACCTGTTGTGAAAGTTAGCATGGAGAAAAAGGGGAAGAAAAAAAAAGTCTTTTTATGGAGCACAGATCTCTGCAGTGCAGTGCTTAAAGGGGGTACGATGCAATATTTAGAGATATTTCATGGAATGCCAACCTGTAAGGGATAGCAGATTAATCGGTGAAAGTCAGAGCTGGATCCTGAGGTGATCAGTGAAGGTTTCTGTCTGTGTATGAGAGGAGACTGGCTTCCTGTTTTCACTTCCCTGTACCCCAGTATTACTGCCTGGGTTGGAATTGCACAGTTTTTTTAGTGACAGTGAGATGGCAAGTTTAAATAGAGATGTGAGGGTTGATTATGAAAATGTGTTCCCGAGGAAATTTTGGAGAGTGAGAAGTTATTAGATGGAAAATGGTTGTCAGTAGCTACAGGGATGTTTTAGAAATCACCTGTGCCATGTTTAATGAATATCTCTGAGCTCTCAGGCTGGAAATATCAGACCTAAGGAAGAGAATAACTCAAAATAGGAAGCAGAACATACAGGGAAAACCTACTGTAGTTGTTCAGATACAGCTTTGTGACTTATTTTGTTTCTTCTACAGCCATAAAGGAACAGTTGGGGAATCTGCTAGACAAATTAAGATGCATCTGTGTACACATAGGATCAGTATTCTAATGGTGTATGGCCAAGTCATATTATACTGATACATAAGAAAATTATTTCTCTTTGATTCCTTTTTCTTTTTAAGTATGTCTAACAGATATGACCCAGATTAATTTTATTTATTTAATTTTTTAACAATATGAAAAGATATGTATTTAATACAACCAGTATGTCTGTATCAAAAAATAACCACTTAAAAGAAGAAATGGGGTCAGTTATTTAAAGGTGAGATAATTTATAAATAGATACAGGACTTGCTATTAAAATTGCAAAGCTAAACAAAACACAGTAACCTGCCCTTACTCAAGCCTCAGCAATCTCTAAACAAGATATAATTTTCTTCTGGTTTGCTATTGAAATGCATAGCTCTTTTCTAAGCAGTGTGCTACATGGTTTGCAGCTCCTAGGTAAGAACAGCATCTTGCTTGCTATACAACAGAAATCTATTTTTTTTATTTTTTTTTTCAGCCCTAAGTAAAGCAAAAGGCAAATACAGACAGCAGTAAAACAGGCAAATATATGTATATTTTTCCAACAGTAATGATGTTTCAACTTTCTACTGATTAAAAAATAAACTTTTTTGTAATACTAATGCTGGAAGGTGTGTGTGTATATATATATATATATATTGTCCGACAGTTGGAAGGGGATTATAAATTGATGTCAGTGTAACTATTTCAATCTATCATTAATATGTCTACAACAAAATATGTATTAGTGTAATTGTAGTGTATATGCAATGTGTTATTTTTTTATTTTTTTTCCAGAAAGCTTCTTTGGCTTTGTGGAGGTGTAATGGTCTGTATATGTTGCTAGTGGAGAGTTCTATCCTTAGGTATGCAATTCATTTAACAAGAAGTGAAGTAGTCAGTTATGTATGTGACATAAGTAAATATCTTTTTTTATATATGGGCTTCTCTAGCCACATATACGGAATTTGACAATTTTATTCTTTTCTACTTTAAAAGGGATTGTACGTGGATCTCGCCTCCAGGTATTTCTTCAGTATTTATTTATTTATTTTATTGTTTTCTTCTAAGGATAGTAAGCTAGGAGATGCATGCTGCAGATCATGCTGTGTTTTCAGTTGTCATTTTGAGATGATCTCCAGACAGTAAGGTCAGACAAAAACTGTATGCCAAATGGACCAGACAGAAAGAAGTTAGTCAAATGAATTAAAAACAGAATGAATAGATAAATGTTCCAGAGCTGTAAAGTAGTTTTCTCTAACCTCTCAACCTTCTTTATCTTTTCTTCTTCTCACATGCAGAGTTCCCTTTGAACAAACAGGTATAATACACATTATTTTTCATTAATATGTCCATTAAAATCTATTCCTAAATCTTAAAAACTATAGAATCATAGAATATCCCAAGTTGGAAGGGACCCATAAGGATCGTTAAGTCCAACTCCTGGCCCCGCACAGGTCTGCCCAAAAGTGTGACTAAGTGCACAGTCCAATCTCTTCTTAAATTCAGACAGGCTTGGTGCAGTGACTACTTCACTGGGGAGCCTGATCCAGTGTGCAACCACCCTTTCGGTGAAGAACCTCTTCCTGATGTCCAGCCTAAACTTCCCCTGCCTCGGCGTAACACTGTTCCCACGGGTCCTGTCACGAGGGATAATGGAGAATAGGTCACCTGCCTCTCCACTTCCCCTCGCGAGGAAGTTGTAGACTGAACTATATTTCAGTATATCACTATTTCAGCACGTTTCAGCATATTCAGTATATTTCAGCATATCATAATATTTTTAAGTTTTTCATCTCACACATTAAAGATAATTTTTCATCAGATTTTGACTCTCAAACATATTCACATTGGTTTGTATTTAATGAGTATCTCAAACATTTTTTGAATTAGAACAAAAACCATTTTACCTGTTCTTTGAATCTCTTGCATGAAAGATGTACTCAAATATCTGTTAATTAGTTAATATGAAAATGTCACACTTTCATTGAGGTTGGAGGAAGAGATATCGCAATCTAAACGTTTCAGCCAATTTCTAGGAAAAAATGTACATAAAGAAAAAACAATGGATTTTTCTCTGACCCTACAGGTCTAGGAAGTTTAAACTTAAATTGGAAATAGAGCCATCCACTTGTGTGTGTATATATATATTTTTTTTCTCTGTGGTTATGGGAGTTTCAGTTGTTACTGAATTTGCAAAATTATAGAAGTTGGTATTTGTTACCTAGAACTCATTGTGAGTGCCAGTTGGTAAAGTAGTATGTGAGTTTTACTGTACAAAGAGCATCCCTGGTTATTCTCTCATGCCAAATATCTGAACATGTTGACAGAATTTTAGTCCAAGGAGTTAAATTAAGTATCTGGATTCTGAAAGCATATGATGATCAACATCCTGTCAAAGAAAAGAACCTAATTATGATATTTTCACATGGTGTGCATAGATAAAACATCCACAACAGTAAAACTCAGAATCCGCAGAAGGTAAGCGTTAAAAATATCTTCATAGGATATGAGAAGAAGCTTATCCCAGAATATGCTTTTCGCAAGTAGTCTCCTGCCTCTGATCCTCCATAGTGTGCTGCCTGTGCAGCAATGACCCCTTTTGCTCTGATTGATTTATTTTTAATAAGTAGGTTATTTGAGGTGCTGGTTGTAAGGAAAATTGTATGTTTTTAAGATAAGGAGTTCAAAAATTGTAAAATAGTGCCTAGTTGAAGCAGGCTTTTTCTTTAAATATACATCAACTTATTTCTCAGAGGATAAATTAAATTCTCTACTATGGAAGTGCAGAAGAAAATATATGATATATGTTGTTTACAGCCCTTACAAGTGTGGTGCCTGTCTTGACAAACAGAAACTTTCTTTAAAAAACAGGATACTATTCCTGCTCCTCTCCTTACTAAATTCCTATTTGACATATTTATTCTCCCTTCTGGATCAGAGTTAGATTTTACATGACATGAAATAGATTTATATTTATAGGTTAAATGAAGATAGGCCTATCTGGAATTTCAACTTTTAAATCTAGTCAGGATGAATATCGTATAGAATCTGTTTCTCTTTTATTCTAACAGTGGTACAAAAGAGAGTAACAATTCAAACTGGAGCTTTAAAGTATCTTTAAAGATTCATTTTTTATTTGATTTGATAAAAGTAGAAAGCTGCTTTGCTTGCAAGCTCGTGTCAGCTTCTGTTTTCCCTTATAGAGTTGAAATATAAGTGGTTAAACAGCCACAGTTGCCACTATATATATATATATATGTATATATAAATGAGCAATGAGATCTACAGCATTGAACAGCAGACTAAACCTGTCTCCTGCTTTAAGTACCACTTAGACTCTATCCTGTCAATCTCACCAACAACATTAAAATATACTGTTATAGACTGACTCGCATCATCATTAGATGATGAGTTTAGCATAAGATTTATGAAGAAACAAGAGTATGGCAAAAGTTCTAAATTGCTCAGTTGCCTTTGATGAGAGGAAGATAACTGCCCATTCAGTATTGTGATTAAAATTCTCAAAATACATTCTACACTCTCCAACTTCCTTTCATAGTGACAGTTGGTAGCTGTTTCATTTATAATGCTTTAAAAACTAAAACAAAACAAACAAAAACTATAAAAAGTAACACATTTTTTTCCTTATCTAGAATCCTGTTCCTGACACAAGAATCTAGTGACAATAAAAGGTGATAATAAATATGCATGTAAATGGTTCCATCAGGGAAAGACTAGTATAAATACTTGGAAAAAATGAGCCCAAGTAACAGAGGGTAGGAAAGCCATAAATTCAAGGTAGGAAAAGCGAGGAAATCATTTATATTGTCATGCTACTTAATCTGTTAACCCCCAACCTATTTAGGGCTGGATGTCAGAACAATTTGTTTCTAGAAATTTATGTTTGGTAGCTTGAGATGTTTCAATGTAGATTATTTTAGGAACATACACACTTCAATCTTAAATCTTAACCCATATCTTTAATCAATCAAATCTTTCATCAAATTTATATAGATAAGAGGTGGAGAAGTTATGTTCTAAAGAGATTTTTTCAGACAACGGAAAACAACCAAAACAAAACCCAACAGGACTGTTAAGCTGTTCCTTAACAAAGTTGTGTGCTTTGGTTGAGGAGTTGCAGATAGTCACCCTGATTCCTTGCAGAACACAACGTCAGTGAATGAGCTATTGCTGAGGTATAGCCTTAGTTCTGACTGCTTCTGGAGAGGAACTGAATGTTCTGATGAATTTTTATCTAAAATATCCATTTGCCTCTTTAGCTGTTAGTTGCTTTCCAAGAAATTCATCTGCTGTTTTAACAGACGAAAAGCTTGTGAGACCTCGTTTTGTTAGCCAGTAAGACCTCTTCCACGAATAAACAATTTTTTATTGTAGTAAATTTTGTGAAAAGTAATACCTTTCTTTTTGGAAGAGGGAACACTATCTTCTACATCTTCTTTGTATATTAGTTTCAAAGAAGAAACCATTATGCATTAGAAATTCATGATTCTTAAGAATTTTCCTTTTTTTTTTTTTTTTCTGCTGAAGACAATTAGAAGTCATGTAAGCAGATCTACTGTGGAAACAATGTAAAGTCTGAATAAGAAAATCTGCTTTTACAATAACAACAACATTGTTGCACTATAAAGACTTAGATATTCATTTTAGTATTAAAAAGCAGTAAATAACCACCAGGTATTAATGTTCCCCTGAGGCTGTCAGTAGTATTTTCTAATAAAGCAAATGACCAGGTATATAAACTCGTATTTTCCCTTTACACATTAGGCAGTAAATGGGAAGTGTTAGCTTTGGAGCATTTGTCGCTTAGCATGGTAAACACAGGTAAGGATTTGATTAAACAGCTTAAGACAGTGTTTCCTAAAGCCAGTAATTTCCTTAGCCTTTTTGCATGGTTTTATGAAAGGCTATGCATTATAGGTGCAAAAAGATTGCTTCTGACAGCAATGTTCTTCATATTAGAGCGTTGTCAAAACAGGTATATACACAAAGACGAAACAGCTAAAATACATCGCTTGCTGAACATATTGCTGGGCATGCTCAATCTGGCTACGCAACTGCAAAGCAAAGCTCAAGGCAGTCACACAACAGATGTAGTGACTTTCGGCAATGAATCTATACCACTGGGTGGTTATTATTTTTATTATTATTTATAACTTTTTGTAAGCCATGTTGTTTGTACTTTGGGTATGAAGCAGAAATTCATCCTCTTATTTTGTACAAAATTCAAACTCAGCTCTTGTATTTTGACCAGCATGGTTGCTCTGCACATACTAAATGACAGTTGAAAGTATTGAAACAAAAAAGTAACCCGTCTTACATTAAATTTCTGATTTGATTTCATAACTTGCCTGTATAGTCATCAAGCAACATATTTACAGTATGGCTGCTGGAGGAGTTGCATACATTATGCTGATTAGACAGTAAAGAGGAAGGATTTAGTGAGCAAAATTGTCATATACCATCCAGGTATTTCTTCTGCTTTACTGAAACAATGGAAATCTGTTTTTCAACAGTAATAGAAAAGGGACTTGTTTCAGACTTATCTCTGAACCACTTGTGTCTGTTTACAACAGCTGGGAATCTAGATATTGTGTATGTTTGTTCTCTTCTTTTCACAAAACATTACCTTGTTGCTTAATGTGTGTTGTATTTAATTTCTACTCCAGGGGGAAAAAAAAAATCTTAACATTTTTATAGTCAGGACTGATAGCCAGCATGGATGTAAAATTCTTAGACTAACCCATCTGAACAGAAATTTTTGAAAATCTGGTAGACACATTTGGAGTAGAAAGCCAGTTCTTTTCTCTCAGGGAGGGTACTTAATTAACACTTTATGTGGAGATGAAATGGACTTTGGCACTGTAGGCTTTTGCACTGTCAACTATCCCAATTTAAAAGATGTCTCTAATCTGGAAATATGTTATTTTACACCTGAGAAGGCCTAAGAAATGTGGGTACTTCTCTTGGGCCTGGGTTCACCTGTAGAAGCATAAATGAAAATAAGATATTTGGATTTCTGAATGCTCAAAACGTTCTTAAAATCTATGCTTTAATCTTTTTGTGCCTCAGTTTACAGGTCTGCAGTACAAGTAGGGGGTATCTTAACTCCGGTTTGTTCTGAAGCATAGTAAAGAGACAGTTTCTCTGAGGGAGGTACAGAAGTATTAGATCACTTGCTACTAGACAATATCTGTGTGACCTACTTTACATGTAAGGAAAGAACCTGGGTTTTCCCCTGTATTTGACCACCTTGGGAACTGAAACAGCAAAAATAACTACCCTGCCTTAAGTGATGCTGTTCACTCCTCTCCAGTGCAGACCCTTCCCATTGCAGACCTCCATTCATGCTGCCTCTCCCACCTCCAACGTATCCAGGTGAAAAGAGTTGAGCCACCTGCTGTTGTGAGTCCGCGGGAATCATGTAAAAATGGCTGGTTTGCAAGCGGTGTTACTGTAGTTGGCAAAATGTCACAGAGGAGAGCAAGAGAGGGATTTGCATTGCTAACTTTCCAGCACATGAAATGCATTGTGCTTTTACTCTGTAAGAATGAAGGTATGGCACAGCCACCTGTCAGCAGCCTGGCTCTTCATGGAAGCTGGTAGAGTCAGTATTCATCTGTGAAAACATTTGTGTAATTAAGCTGAACGCCAAAGAACATAAGGGTTCAGATGATAGTAGAAAGCTTCAAACATACCTTTAAACAGAGAGATTTGATTATCACATGGTTTTCGCAGACTTGGCTGTGTAATTCAATAGGCATTGATCAGTTGATAGGTACATATGCCACATGCATTAAGAACTGATATACTGAAGTTAGGACGGAAAAAGAAAGAAGTTATCTCTTTAACAGATACTTTCTTGTAAATACACATCATCCTCACCTTCAAATGGGAATTATGTGATTTAAATGGGAATTAAGTTTTTTATTTTCTGTTTCCAATTACAATTAAAAAATAATATGATTTTTGTTATGAGGATTTAGTTAAAGTAATCATTTCTTACAAACAAAAGTGTTGTCAAGTGAAAAAAAAAAGTGTTTTAATTACATTAATAACTTGTAGATGGTGTATGCTGTCATTACATTGGTACTAGATGAAGTATTGTTATGGTGTGCATAAAATGAGAATACCAATGTGTATGAAGTGTGATTGCAATATGTTGTGTTTTAAGGAATGTAATTTTCTATAAAATGCCTACAGATGTTTTAAAAACAAACATGATTCTCAGAATACATGCTTTACTGAAGATTAAATGTGCATAGAGCTGTTAGCATTTGAGGTTTATTTCTCTTTACAATCCATTTTTTTATTTAAATGGGTTGTGAAAGTCTTACGTTTAAATTTTAAGACTTGAAAATTGTAAGGATTAAATTGTGCTTAATATTAAGTCAAAGTTTAAAAGAAAGAAAGACAGATTTTGTCCAAAATCCTCAATTCAAACTTTCTCTTAAAATGTATCAGATTCAGCTGGGAAGCTAGTCAATATGAACAGATGTGAGATAAGTTTTGCTACTCTGAAGTTTTGTTGGGAACTTTCAGTAGGAGCACATTTAGAAGAAAAGCTACATGATTATTCATTTATTGCCTTTTTGCTTTCATATTGCAATGCTACTATTCATGTAAAAAAATTCAATTTTTACTATTTACATTTTAACCTCTGAACATAGTCAGTTTTGTTATTGAAAAAAAGAACTGTGTAGTGTTCCAGTAATTCATCTGCTAGCATAGTCTTTCTGTTTTGATGCATGGACTCAGTCTAAAGGATTCTCTGTTATGATGTGTGATACTTCAACAAATAGAAATGTGTTTTTCATCCACACATTGGAAGGAATCATTTCTATTGTCATATATGAATGACTTGTTCTGAATGTTGTGTTTCCTCTGTCACAGTGAGCTGCTCATTTACACTGTGCAGGGAGAGCTTACTGGATAAAAACTGTTGTTTAGCTAAATGATATCCCTAAATATTTAAACAAAATCAGCCCAGTGTGACTTTGTCTTATTTATTTTTTGTGGGTCTTTTTTTGTTGTTGTTGTTGTTATCATTTTTAGAAATGTCAGTTTCTATTTTTACTAGCATTCTGAGCAGTGTCGAAAACTAAGAGCACTGTTAAATGTTAATAGTGCTAAAAACCAGGTACTTCAATGTAGTACTTTCATTTGTACAACAGACAACAAACTGTGTGACTTCAAGCAGAAATATCTGAATATGACTTAAAATTATTATTATTTAGCAATGTTGAGGATCAGGGGTTTTTATGAAGACTTAACTTGACCTATGAAGTATATTTGCAATATAAAAATGTTTGTGTCTGTATTTCTTTTGATAGTGGAAGCAAAAAGTTATGTATGCATACAGTATTTCTTGTGCAATTAATTAATTTCCTATTCTTTGTGTGGGTAGAATTTCTTAAACACACGCATGCACACACACTCATCTGATTTGCCTCTCATTTTAATAATTGCATAAAGATTCTCTGGGCTTTCAGATCCTCTCTTTTACATATTTCATTTTCTTCAGATTCTGAGAAGGCATTGTATTGAGGGAGTCAACTGGCACAATGCCCACAATTAATGATAAGCCTTCCCTTGTCATTCTTTCTCTGCATCATTGTAGGCATTTATGAGTAAAGTAAAAGAACACAGTGTATCTATGCTTCTGAATGCAAAATCCATCACTTCGCTTTTTTTTTTTTTTTTTTCCTTAGGCAGTAGATACGTGCAGTTGAAGGGAAAAAACAGCAGGACTAACATCACTATGGAACATTTAAGAAAGCTTCTCTCTTCCTTTTTCTTTCTCATATTTATTTATTTTTAGGATTTCTTGAGCTTTAATATTTGCTAATAATTAGAAGAAATGTTCATAATATTGCAGATTTAATCCATTTACAAATTTGCTTTGAATGGGGATGTGTGAATGAGGCTTCACAGGCACTTAGATACTACAAACTGATGTCAATATGGTATCATAGTAGACTTCACTAAATAATGCTAAATTCAGGATTTTAAGGTTTGGGGAGATTGTTACATATTTGCTTGAAGATCCTGTACAGCAAGGTAGGATATTTCTTTAACTTCTCTTATAATTGTGAAGAAAATATTTAAGAATTGATCTTACTATGCTCTCTACCTGAACCTCTTCTGGGCTTCGCAAAAAAGCTCAAAATAGCTCCTGTGCAGAGAAGGGTTTTGAATAATACATTTTTAAGAGCTGTATGCAATGTTACTTCCACTGGTCACATTATCTTGTACCACTTAACAAGGTCCAGTTTCAAAATCAAGTGGAATTAAAAAACAAACAACTTCTTGTTTCAGGAGATTTTTTTAATTGATATGCTCAGATTTTAACGCTGCTTCTAGGATTAAAATTAAAGCCCCTACATCCATACTTCAAAAATATGTAGAGAACTTTTAAAGTGAGAAGAGATTGCTAGGATTCTATCAGCTACTGTAGTTTACAGTTAATTAGTACTGGCTTTGAGATTTTCACTGAAGAGGAAAAAATAAGATTATTCTTTTGATACAGGGTAAATAAAAGAGTATGTGGACTTAGTATAGGCTAAGTCCAATTCTCTGTTGTACATTATAGCATTAGACAGTAGGAGGACCTATCCCAACTGTGGAATGTGAATTTGGTACATCATGCTTTTGTTTGGAACTCAGTCAATAGCATTTTGTACCCTACTAGGAAAGTTTTTCTGACTTTTTTTTTTTCTTTAAAGAAAAGGGACTGTATCTTAATGATTTTGCAATTGTAGTATGGTGCTAAGAGACCTATTATTGGAGCAGAACCATTACTAGTAGTACAGTATAACTTGTTAAAAAATTCATTTTCAATAGATTTAATAGATTTCTTGACAGAAATCTTGATGGATACTGGGTCTATCAAATTACAAACGTAACCTAGTTTGTACCTGAGTGTGTAATACAAACTGTGAGGGGAAAAAGAATGTGATATTAGGATGTCTATAAGAAAATAACTCTAGTATATCCTATCTTCTCTGGAAAATAATGATACTGTTTCGCAAAATACATATTGGGACATACACGGCTGGTAGCTTTCACAGATAACCATCACATGTTCAATATGAACAGAGGATAAAGAGAAATTAGTTGAAACTTCAGTCTTCTCCATATTGTGACATTTGGGGAGGCCTTCCAAAATAAAAATCCATTTTTATTAGGAGTTGTTAGGGTGCAATTTTTGCTAATTTATTTCTAAATATTTTGTAAAATCTAGAGTATTATAAGCCACATTCAGATTGCCTTGTATACATGTCTAAGTTTTATATTTGTTGAATACATCTGTAGGGATAGTCATGAATAATAATTTCAGTGGCTTGCTCTGTTGAACTGAACACCTGTTTGTAGAAACAATAGCTGAGTAACATACTTAGACACCTTCAGTGTATTGACTTGCTATATAATCCAGCTAGAAAAATTAAGTAGGTAGATTTAAACAATAACCACAAATCGTGGATGTTTTGTGCATTTTGGGCAAAAACTTCTGTAGATCTCTGTTTTTATCTGTATGAAATTCTGTTGTATTTTTCCACTGGAACATTGTTTGCCAGTTGATTACTACCACAGATTTGATAAAACTATCAATCAGAATCATTGTAAAAAGGGAAAAGAACAACAAAAAGCACACAAAACAAAACGGCAGAACTGACCGAGAACAAAACCTATGGCCTTTTAAGTATTGTGAAAAGAACACCTATCAGAATGCCCTCATTTGTTTGGATGCAACTGAGCTTCAAAAGGGCAAGACAGGTGCACTGTTTTCAGGAATGTTAATTTAGTATGTGACACAGTTCAAAAACCAGCAGCTAAATGTGAGAACAGAATTCATTTTGACTCCAGTTTAATGTATCTTTGCTCTCTGTAGAAATGAAAATATTTAATAAAATATGCTGTCTGCTTGGCTGGGGTAGCTCAGCACTTCAAAAACCTGGACAGAAGGGTGACACTTCATGAGAGGGAGCATGCTGCTGGCACTCAAAGGAGATAAGAATTAAAGGTGGGGCACTCTGTCTGTTTGATATACCACTTCTGCTGCTTACTTGTGTTACAGCAAATGAGAAAATGATGGAACTAACTAACTAACTAACTAAATAAGGCTAGGAAAAAAAGTCAAAGTACCCAGCAGAGTCTGGCTAAAAAAAAAAAAAAAAGAACGTATGCCCATTGTGCTCTGTCCCTCGAATCTTTATATTGACAGGTGTTAGAGGTGGGAAAAATTTTCAAATATACCTTTATTTTTTCCATTGTTCTACTCAGTCTGGTCTTACACTTTCTGTGTGTACATGTACAAACTTTTTTTTTTTTTCTGTACTATTCTGGATTTTTTCAGTCCTCTAAATATCCTAGAATCTCTTTTCATTTTTTTCTTTTGATTTTTTTTTTGTTAGCATTCCTATTAATATTCTAATGTAGTTTTGTGTTTCTGTGGCCTTTATTGAAACATGAGCTGTGCTTCCTACACTTGGTTCTTTCTTTATGTACCACCAGCACAGCTTCTTTTTCTCTTTCTAAAACATTTGTATAGAAACAAATCAGCTGCATATAAATTGGTCTGCAATGACATACCTTCTGCTTGCAAACAGCATAAGGCAGCCAAATTTCTATGTGAGATCAAAGAGTTAGGTTACATGGGTAAAGGTGTACATTGGAGACAGAGCAGCTGCTCCAGTGTCTTTTGAACATTCATTTACCACCTCCCCCTTCACAATCATGGTGTCACAGCAGTAATTTCACACAGCCATCAGAGACTGCACTTTTTCCTTAACTGTAACCAGATCTCTGGTATAAGACCTCAGGCATATGCTCATGCTGGATGATTGCAATTGAGTATGATTAGAGCTTACACTGGTTAAAATACTTATATTTGCACTTACCAAATAAAGTCACTGAAAGTGGGTAATATTCCTACACATGGGAAGGGCTCACTATGAATTTGCTCTATTGCTTCTTCCATTTCTACCTTGGTAAAATAGTTTGAGTTGCCTGAAGGAAGATATTTTTAAAAATACCACTTTGTATTCTAAAAAGCTTGGTTTTATCTATTTTTTTAAGTTACTATTTTTTTTTACACAGTTAAAGTTTGGAAAACAAAATGAAACAAAACCTGGAAGGCTCGTTTGCTCTTTCCAGGGAAGCTTGCACTGATAGCACAATCCAGTGGTGCTACTCTGAAATGGAGCTGTGTGCACAACTGATTGTGACTGGAAATGAAGATGACTCTTTGTCTCTTCTGTCATGCTGAATTCTCAAACTGACATTTAAGGAGCCTTTTGAATGAGTAGCTTCAAATTGGTCCAGTTTGTTGAAAAGCTAGAGGCCCACTGAATTGAAAAATAGCATTTGGATTGGGAAAAAAAGATAGATTTCATGTCACTATACAAGTTTTGTGAGACTGGATTTAGCATAGCAGCCATCATTCAGTATGAAGCTGCTTGTTTTAGCATTCTTTTAATTTTGTGACTTTTACTCCACTAAACTTAGAACGGAAACGTATTTCTGTATCTGTGGATGTATATGTGTGTCTGTGTGTGTGAATGCATGTGTTAGCAACAACTATATCAAAAATAGATATGTGAAACACCTCCTAAAATTTAAAAAGAGTTAGAAATCATTTTAATGCATTTTTGAGCATGTTGCAGTCACGAATACTGTGTTATATATGGCTTGAAGCAGATTTGTAGCAGTTGCAACGTGTGGCTGAAACCAATGGTTATGAACCAGACTTGCTGACTTCTAAGATTTGTGGATGATCAATTTCTTTGGATTACAAATTTATTAAGACATTATTAATTTATCAGCTTTTAATAAATAAATGAATTTTTAATGGTGGCGTGAACATGATATGATGATTTCATTTCTAAGCTTTACTGTATATTTCAGATCTTATAGCTAGAATCTGGAAGATTTTTTTCTAATACTAACATGATGAGTCTGTGATTAGCCTTCTGTTTGCAGAAAATAAGTCAATCTGTTCACTTCAAAATCAGATGTGGAACTTTATAAATATTCTTGCATGATGCATTTATTCTTTTTCTTTTTTGAAAACAATCTAGGTATGATGAGGACAACCAAGGCTTATGGCTTAAACATTTATTTGACTTGTGTATTTCCATTTGCTGTCCATTTCCCTAAAGATAAAGTTAATGGGTCTGATAGTTAACAAAATGATTTTGAAAATTATGTTCTTCTGATGTCATAGCAGTGATCCCACGCATACATCTAAACATTTATTGTCCACCTTCCATGTTTGTCTATCTGCTCCCTCTGCTCCTTCACCCAGGAAAAAATAAAAATTAAAAAAAAATGCCTTCTGGGAGAACAGCCTCAAGCAATACTGACAGACTGACAACTTCAACCATGTTAGGGAATTGTAAGAAGTTCACAGGCTAGTGAACAATTTGACCATGTGGATACACGTGCCAGAGTTCAAGGCTGTGACCTGGTGCTGTCCAGATCACTATGACAAACATAGCCATTGGGACCAAGATTAGCAATCTAATCAGAACAGCATGTAAAATTCATACACTAAGTCATTTGCTGAACAGAACCTATATCATTATATATCTATTATATCACAGTTAAAGGAAAAAGAATGTCAAGTAGTGTGTGTGTAGACAATATAATTAGAATTCTAAAGCTTTTGGGGTGTCACATTATAATCTTCAGGTTTTACAATTTTCATGACTTGCCTTGTTTAATCAGGGTGAAATGCTCTCATGGAACAGAGTAACAATTTGGCACTGTCATGTTTTACAGTCTGCCATAATAAAAAACACATACACGTAGTAAGTTTGTAGACATTTAAGTGAAGATCAAGGCTATCAAACATTTGAACAAGTAATGCTAAGAAGAATATTATCAGGTATAAAAATCACCATTTTCAGGCTTGAACTAATTGGAAACATTTAAAAATTTGGATAAAAATACGATAGGCATGAGATGAACTCAGAGGTGCCAAACTGGTACAATCAGTTTATTCTGCCAGATACTATTAACAGCTGGAGACACTGGATTTAAACAAAACATTAATTTGTCTGAGATTTTCTTATCAGTTGCTAAATTCCACTGTATTCTGGTTTCCCAGGTGGACAATTAAATTTTCTTAGCATACAGATTGTCATTCTAGGTAACTATTAAACACAAGGGCCATTCAGATTTCCAGCTGCTAATAGCTGATAAGGCTTTTGTCCATCCTCAAACTGCTGTGACACTTGTATCCAGATAGGTGCTTGTACGGAAGGGATACACATACTAGGACCATGGGGAAGAAAGTGGAATAGCTGCATCAAAGTTGCAGTTTATTATGGCTGCAGAAGGCATATTCTTACATAGACTGTAACTGTAGTTGCTTACACTTTTTGCATGTATAGATGCTATGTACCTGGAAAGCTGATCAAGGCACTGACTTGCAATCTTGTGCTTAGTTTATGGGAGAACTCAGAACTGACATTTTGTGGCTACATGTAAATAGAATAATTTGCTCCCAGGAAAAAGTGACATACTTAAAATTTAATATTTTTCTTTTCAAAATGAAAGAAGCCTTTGGCATAAAATTTATGCAGGGTCACATTTCAACCATAGCCTGTTTTTTTTTTTTTTTTTTTTTTTCCAAGCCCATACCTAGTTACACTTTAATGTTTGCAGACTCTAGATTGTCAACATCATTGTATAATAACCAACTTATTATGGAAAGCTGCAAATGCCACACTGCCAATCACTTGTCCATCACACTAACAGGTGCACTGCCATTGTCAGTGTCAGGCTGAATACTGGGGATCAGTTAGACAGGTGGAGTAATTTACTCATCTTGTAGTGGCAGAAGGAGACACCTTATCAAGGAAAAAGAGAGGTGGCTTTCCTTGGTGCATTTGGTATGTAGCTATATACCTTAGATTTATAGTCTCTGTGTAGAAACTGATGCACTGAATAGATTTTGTTCTAAAGAAAAACAAAAGTTCTTTTAGGTATTATGGAAGAATAGTTGTTTTTCCTTTTCCTTTACCTTACCCAGTCGCATTCTCACCCTCTTTCCCTGCCCCTAAACTTTTACTATTGTCACTTTACTAGCCTGCAAGATGCTAAATCCTTGAAAGATCTGTCAGTCTATTGGAGTCCAAAAAACCCCCACAACAATCTTCAATGGGACTTAGCAAATCTGTGCATTCAAATATTTCCCTCTGCCTTTTATTTATTTATTTATTTATTTTTTTGAAAGAGGTGGACAGAGCTTGCTTTGTCATTTAATCCAATGGAGAATGGATGAATGAATGTAGGACTTAGTATAGCAGTACCGATGTCAGTCTGTAGCTATGACAGCTTCTGGTACCAAAAAATACCCCCAAAAGTTTTGGGGGTCAGGGAAACAGAGAAAAAAAGCTGCTTTTTTTGCCTGTCTTCCTCTGTTACTATCAGTGTACTGGACAAATTTTCCAATATCATCTGTGACCTCCTCACTGGAAGAAAGAAAGCTTTAAACAGATGTGTTTGGACAAACAAAATGGCTCATGTAGAATAGTGAAGACAAAGCCTGGTATGGTTATATTGTAGCTTCTGATTTAAACTGGCAGTGGTCAAGTGCAACTTGTAATTGCCCAGGCCAGTAAATAGAGCTGTAACTTGCAACAGGGGGCTGTGTCTTCAAGGTCAGAATGGTAGACCTGGCCTCAGAATAATCTGGGAAGAAATGATTCATGGTAATGGTCCTGAAACCTCACTTTTACTGCAGCACAAAGAGCAGCAGTGTCTGCTCGTTAGATGAGATACACTGGAGAGTAATTCTAATTTATTCACAGGGTACATGTACCTTCACACTAGAAAATTTGGGGTTTAAACAAACTTTAGCTTGCTAAGTATCAATTTTCTTTATGATACTGCTAATATTAGGCTTGACCTGAGTTGACGGGGGAATTTGTGGAACTTTGACTTTCTTCTTTAGCAAATGGAATCCATAATCTCCAATTCTATCTAGATTTGTAGTTCAGACATTATTGTAAACAGCTGAGCTTTCCCTTCCTTTTATCCCTGTCTACCAAAGTTTATTGGACAGTACTAAAATTTCAGACAGCCTTAGGCACAGTATCACATTATACCTAATCTGATGTAATTACAGGCTGCTGCCAACAAGGATGCTCCCAGCTCTTGTGCCCTTGTGCATCCTGTTGCTTATCTTGTATCCCTTAAAAGGAGAAAAGAAAAAAAAAGTTATTTTCCATTAATCGGTAAGAACCAACTATCTCCTGGCTGCTGGAGTGCTGGGAAATGAAGGGGACTAGGACCTAGGATTATCTTTTTCAGTGGCAGGCAGCAATCAGGTAGAGGGTGAAACTGCACCTGTGCGGTCCTTTTCTATTGTCTCTCATGAATAAGCACCTAAACTTTTGTTTGTTTTGCCATTATTCCGCACAAATTGACACAAGCCCATTGCTATCAGGTGTTAACTTCTGTAATGAGATACGTGACAGCACTGTAGTGTTATCTCTGTTTATCATGATGTTTACTGGTATTAATACATAATCTTGAATATTTTGCATACCAGAATAGCATGTGATTTGAAAAGATATATCTATATCTATTTTTTTTTTTCTGATGCCATTTATATAGTTCAGAGCCATTGGCAAGTTTGAAGGATTTGATCAAAAGTCTTACCTTTTAGGCTACTATTTTTGAAATTCAGGCTACTGAGCAGGAAAACCAAGTATTTTGCATGGGTGGAAAAATGAAATGAAAGCCAAACAATTCTGAGAATAGCTCTTTATACTGGACACATTTTTCTCTTAAATCCATTTTGTATTTTAAGTTGGTATTCTTGCATCATATTAGAAAACTGGCCTCAGAAACCACAGACCAAGTTTAGGTCCTGGAAATGAGACTGAAGCTTTAGCTACCTAAAGCCCTAGGACTGGATTTGCTTGCATTCTGATTCTGAAACTAATGCAAGACCTTCATATTCCAGGACTTCTCCCTTTTTAATCCCTTTCTTCCTAGAGAAAGGAAGTGTGGGTGAGCACCCTGATTGGATGTTAATGTGTATGATAATTTGTTAAATCTGTTTCCTCAGGCATACTTCACTGCATGCAGACACAACATTTCTATCAGCATTTGGACTTTTTTTTTTTTGTCTTTACACCAAGAAAACTATAAGTGAGATGATCCCCAGCTCCAGGTGGTTTTCAGAACAGGGCTACCAAAGGGACAGTGAAGTTCGGTAGACCACAAGATTTAGAATTATGGGAAACTTACTTTCGGTTAAATGCCATTTTGCCAAAATACATATTTGGGGGCTTTCTGCTGCCACTGACATTTGAAGTATTTGAAGTCTGAGAACTGAAACACGAAGAACACCCTCCAAAAGTTTAGATCATGAAATGCATTCGTTGGTGATTATTCATAATAAAATGTTCAGCAACAAAATGACTATAAATGCTTAAGTTAGACAAGAAACCTCTGCAACATACACTGAAGATTTAGATTCTGAGTCCCCTATACATGAATTCCTCTCTCATCTAAAGAGGGATTAGTTCAGTTGTCACAGCTATATTGACTTTCTTTTTGTTCCCAGAGATACTTTTAAAGGTAAATTATGATATTCAATGACAATAAGCATTCTAGTGTTATTTGCTTCTTTCAGTTCTATGTGAAAACTGTCTTCAATGCTGGCAGTCCAGCTCTTTGCATGACAGCTAAATTCCCCTTTTCTCTCTCTCTTACAGTTCAGTTTCAAAAAAGAAAAGAAAAAGAAAAAGAAATCCTCTCTTTCAGATCCTTTTAAATATTTCTTCTATTTCTTCTGTGTAGTACAATCTAAAAGTAATGCAGTCTTTCACCAGTTCTGATGTTACGGTTTCCCACCCAGTGATACAATTTTGTCTGAACTATAACCAGTGCTTTCAGATCTGGTGTGTAAAGCTAAGTATCTGCACCCGTAGTGAATTGAATAAAAATTGCAGTTAAATAAACCCCACACAGATTCAGGAGCTAAGCGTTTAAGTGTCAGGTTTGAAAATGGTGGTCTGTGTGTTCTGTAGCAATGAAGGGGAGAAGGAAAGGATTACATTAAGGAAAAATTGCAAGGACTTTTTTTATTTTATTTTTTATTTTATTAGAGTACATTTATGATGTTCTCATCGAAGTGTGCATGCGGAAATGTGTAAGAATCTCTTTAGAAAGAAACTGAATTCTTTAACTACATGCTGCTGCTTCAGTAGCAAAGTTGCATTGTAAAATGTTAGGAAGTTCTTTCTTCATCACCGTGTTGTTTTTATGTGTTCCTAAAAGCTCTAATAATAACTTCATTTTTTGAGCGCTATACACATTGAAGGCAGGATTCAGGCAGTGCTTACCATAGTTCACAGGAGCTGTATATATTGTGACACATTTAGGCACTCTTTTGTGTGTGCTTTGCGCTTTTTGTTTTTGTTTGATAGAACAGTGAATAGAGGCACCAAGTTTCAAAGGGTTTATGGTTTGAAGAGTAAATACCTTTTTTTTTTTTTTTTTTGGTCTGGAAATTTATATTCATAAATCTAGCTAGCATGATGTGGAAAGTAAAACATTAAGGATATGTAACTGTCCTTATGAAGATACACAGACCTTCTGAAAACTTAATCCAGTGCTTAGAGTACAGAAGGCTGAGATTTTGCATATATAGCTATAATTGTTATAATATTTAAACCCCAGTGGCCAAATCCAGAGAGGAACCATGTGCTCGGCTCATTTATATGTATATGTGGTGGTTCATTTTTCAACACATATTTCAATTTCAATGCGATTTTAAAATGTTTTCACTTAAAGACACAGGGGATTTTTCAATTTTTCATCTGGTGTTAACCGGAGGTGCCATACAGGCAACTTCATGTAGAAAAGTACTTTTTTTTTTTTTTTTCCTTCCAGCTTCCTGCTCTTAGAGTGTATTTTAAAAGAGATGTCTCAGTTGCAGTTTTGCAGTTTTTTGGGGGAATGCTTGTATTGCTGCCAGCTTACATCTCCCACTGGGAGCCACTGTGGAGCAGGGATTACCTCAAATAGGTTTCAGCAGATTAAACAAGACACCAAAAAAACAGCTTGCCTTTATTTTTTCTTTTTCTCTCTACAAATGAAACGGTAAACAGAAGGAGATGAATTGCCATTCAGTATGTCAACCATAACCAATATGTATCTCAGGAGGATTTTTTCCAACTTTACTAACCTATAAATAAGGTATCATCTGAAAACTTGTAAAGAAAATATCAAATACATATATAATATCAAAGCTGTAGAAAAATGTAACTTTTGCTAAATTCTTGCATTGGTACATTGCAATTTTACATATCAGTTCTCATCAAATGTTCCTCTGTTTTCTGGGTCTAATTTTTCCTTTGCTTTCTGGGTCTGAAGGGCATTTAAATTTTGATTACTGAAGGAGACAGAGCTTTTCTTTCTATCTCACTGGGAAAAAAAAAAAAAAAGTAACAGCTTGTACTTTTACACCTGGGTCACAGTTCTGTAGATGCCGTTACAATTCTTTCTCTTTTGTCTCCAAGTGCTGTTGAAGTCAGTGGATCTTTTTGCGTTTAAATTGCTCACTGAGTTTCAAGACTGAGAAAATGTTGTGCATATGTACTCACAGCGCAATTTTTAACTGGTGTAGATAAATTAAATCTTTATAGTATGTCATGGTGTACTGCCACACATCACTGCTGAGTTTCTGTCTGTAAATGTCACTCTGTATTAATAAAGCAGAGGTGGTAGACCATTTTTGAAATTCTACTTGGAGAGTAAAAGTAAAATTCTATTTGAAAGATAGGCCCCATGCAAAAAAATTTATCTTGTTAAATTGTTGACTCATGTCCTGTCTGTATGTAACTGAAGGTATTTATCTACATCCTAACATTCTCTTTGTTGTTCTAGCTGATTCCCTATTAGAATATGTAATCAAAGTTTCACTTCTGTCTTCAGTTGAAATCTTGTCTTCGGTAATTCCATCCATTAATGTGAAGTGATGTAGCTTGCTTCAATGATGTGTAATTGTATATTAATTATACAATACAAATTCATATTGTGGAATACACTTTATAGTATTGCTCGCATTTTTTTCCCAAAGTCAATCAAAGCTAGGTACTTTTTTTTTTCTTAATCCTACATGTTTTATGAACAAAATGTTGCCCCCCAAATTCCTATGCCTCTCACACAACAATTGCATATTATTCAACTAATATTTTTTTTTCCTAAATATATAACATGTTTAAACTATATGCTTAAGGTCTAGTTATAGATTCTCATTTTTTTTTCAAGGCAATCACGTAATGCCCTGCATTTCTAAATTGTTATAACAAGGCCCCAGCAAACAATATCAGTTATTTTCAACCTTTATTTTTGTAATTTCCATATACAAATATGAATTGTATAACTACATTCTTTATGCTGTGATAAGTGCTATTTTATACTGTAAGAACAAGCGTAAAGCATGATTGCTACTCATACCTGAATTGGGGAAAAGGAGAGAAACACTTGATTTTTCTCTAAACTTGGCCTAGAATTAAGCTTTAAAAAAGTTTGTTTTTAAAAAATCCCCTCATATTATTTGGAAACTCAAGCAATCTTTACAAGACTCTAGTTTATTGTGGATGAATGATAATGAGATTAATGCTCATACACTGAAAGCATGACAGTGTAAATCACGTCATTCTTGAAATGCAGTTAACAGTCAGAAAGGTAACTCAGCGCAAATGACATCATGGAGTTTCATATTTATTCTTTCTCAACAATTTCCTATTAAATGCCTTTGCATAAGCTTACAAGTAAAAAATCAAAAAAAAATCAAACTGCCAGCTGTTCTAAATGAAGCTGAGATCTCAAATCTGTCTCTTAGCTCTTACCCACACAACGGAGTTTACTTTTTGAAACTTAGCTGCCACCTCTTTTTGGTGGTGGATGAGGCAGAATAAAATCCATCTCCCTCTTCCATGCAGTAGCTGTGGTGATATTACAACTGCATTATGATTAATTATGAAAACTGCTAGATGAAGAAACTGGTGCAACTCAATAAATAGAAACTGTTGTATGGACTGGAAATGTGCCATTTTTATATCAGACATTTTGCCTGTGCAAACCAAAGAAAATTAGAACAAGTGAAGAAGTCAGTATTTTTCATTTATAAGGAGAGAAAATAGAGTTCAGAGGTTGGAATTTGGGTTACCCTATCACCTATCTTCTTTCCCGTGTAGCACAATGGGGCCAGTATTTGACTGAATAAAGCATAAAGATTTAAAATAAAACGTTCAGTCCATATTTTCTCTAAATATTTTGCTTGGCAGAAGCTTCGTTACACAATGAGTCTTTTGGAAACAGCCAACTGCTTTATATAAAACAAGCTCCTGTTCCATTATTGCATTTGGGGGAGAACAATGAAAATTCACTGTTACTGGCCACATCAACCTGAATGAAAGCCAAACTAGAAAATTGAAAATGATTGTCAAGTTCATCATCTCTAATACAATAGAGGCAAATTAGAGTTATTTGCAGCAGCAGAAGTAGCAGCAGATTGCATTATAAATCATCATATCATTGACAGTCAATTACATTCAAAACTTTTCAAGCATGAGGCAGCAGCAGTGTTTATCTACTAACAAACTTATTCAAGCCAGAAAACACAGGGTGGGTGCATAAGAATGATTTCTTGGGCATTTGAAAGGTTTGCATAAAAAACAAACAAACAAAACAAACAGAATTTCAGCAAAAACATATTCCATGAAGTGTAGAGAGGATGAAGCCTGGTTTGTTATGAAGTTATATCCTTAAACCTATTCTGCCTTTCTTCCACTGCAATAAACCCACATTTGCCTGTTTTCTGTGAGAGCCCTCCAGTAATGTCAACTTCTTTCCAGTCATCTCTGCTTCATTACCACTTCTGCTTTCACAAGACTTCTAGCTCCTGAGTTCCCAGCATTTGCCCCCTTTCCCTTGTTCTTTTGTTTGTTTGTTTCAATTTGAAGTACGTTTTAGTTTGTCTCCTTCAGTAATGAAGAATTATTCAGAGTAAGTAGTTTTGTATTTTGGAGATCCAGTGACTCCCATAATGGATAATGTGATTTTAATTAGATAAATACTAATCAGATAGATTGTTTAAAAAACAAAACAACAACAACAACAACAAAAAAACACACCTTGAGAGGAAAGTCCTGCACAGTCATTTAACAGTGATTTTATTGTATGAACTCTGAGAAATGTATTGAACCCTCAGAAATGAATGCAATTTTTTCTCCACTGGAATTTACAATGGTTGTACCTTATGGCTAGGCCACTAGGATGAGCACAAAGTGGGAGCAAAACCTGCAGACCCTGAGAGGAAGGTTTGTGGTTTTACTACAATGTGAATGAAGGGAGAATGCTCCATATGATAAACTCCTTTTTCCAAAAGTGTAGGAAGTCCTCAAGCAGTAACACTGAATCACACTCTGTGAGAATTGTTCTGATATCCACACACCTGTGTGTGGGGGCAGGGGGGTTGTTTTTTGGGGAGAAAGTCTTATTTATTTATTTATTTATTTATTTATTTATTTATTTATTTATTTTATTTATTGTAATTGAATATGCATAAACCTCCAGAGGCTCTGTATTAGGATTTTTTAATATTTTTACAATGATTTGAGAAAACTGTCATGCAAAAAAGCAATGAATTCCTCTAACACTGAATTGGGTAAAGAGTTAAGGTGGACAGATGTGTTGCTGTTCTGCAGAGTAAATAATTTATTTTTAATGAGAAATAAGACTTCAGGTCTGAGGTCTTCCTCCTGCAAGAGCTCCCCTTTGTTCCCTGGGAACCACTATCTCCATCACATCCCAGTCAGCTGACTCCAATTATAATGCGTGGAGACATGCCTGCAATTCATTCTCAATTTCAGTCCTAAACCTCCAAGTAATTTTTGTCATTAGCCACCCAGCCCTTGGCATATCTTGGATGAGAAGAGCATAAAGATGAAGAGCCAACTTGTTACAGTTACCACACATCTCTTCAGAATTTTAGCCAAAACTCAGGATTGATCTGTGGGTCCCTCTAACGTTAAGTAGCCAGCTGATATGCTGAATGTAACACTTCTTGGATAGTTAAAAAGATGACAGAGGTAACTACAGAGGGTAATTCAGATGTTCGGTGGGTTAAGCCATTCTGAGAATGCAGGACAAAAACCACGTAGGTGCCGTAGTTATGAAGCTATTCAGGCTATGGTCACAATGAACACAAAAATTAATTGTTACTCAGGTATTATTTTAAAGTACTAATAAATTAGTAGAACAGCTAGAGCAGAAAGGCTTGTGCATAATGCACAAGTATGTGTCCAATTTTACATGTCTAGAAATACTAAATAACTCTTAATTAATGTCTGTGTCATAGAAATAAAGAATAAAAATGTGGATATTCTGAGTGCAATTCATGTGCCTGAACATAGTTTTCTCAGGCAGTTTGGGATGCCCTGGCATAACCTAAATATGCTGCTCATATGGAATGGAGTGAGTATCCTAATAGTCCTGTGTCCTATCTACCATATGAGGCAGAAGATATATCATAATCTGTCATTTGTGGGGGTGTCTGGGGCATTTGAAATGGCAATGGACAACCGTGTTTAGGTAACTCAATCTCATCCAGTCTTTGAACTCAGTCGTCACATTATGAAATACCAACTACAAAACAGGAATCAATTATGTAGTTGTGCAGTTGTCTGCTTTTGTTTTAGTAGATATTTAACTGGGTCTGGTCTGAAGCATGAATTTCTTTGGCTAGCTAAAATTTAGCATATTTTCAAAGATTTTCAGTTTTACTAAGTCCTTTGTACAATTCTGACTGTAAAGCATATCTTTATTTATCCATCTCCTCTGTCTCTTTTGTTTTTTTTATGAAACACTCTTGAACCCTCTATTAAAATAATGAATACTAAACTTAGTATGGAACCAGTTTTGTGGAGGATTATGTTCCATATCCACACCCTATTAAAAAACAGTGGTGTTTGCTTGCTTGTTTAGTTTTAATGCTTCTTGACAGCTCAGGTACTATGAAAAAGATTTTCTGTATGCTTGTTCTCAATTTTTTTGGACTTATATTATCTGGTGGCCATAAATAAGTCCTATTGACCTAGATAATTTTGTATTTATATTCACCCGTTTCACATGCTGAGTTGTGTTGTATGCTTATTCCAAAGGAGTATGTCAGCATTAGTAGCTGTCAGTGATATTCTGAGAATGAATTAAGCCAGAAGGACTTGATTAATCATGTTTACAAACTTATATTTCAATAACCATCATGAATAAAATACTAGATTTCAAATGAAGTTTTTGATTACTTGAAATTGAAAGTTATTACCATTGCGTTATCATAAATATAAAAGCAAGTTTGTGATAGGAATATTTGTTAAGATCAAAAGTAGTGATTTGATCTCAATAGCATAAAAGACTATTTAAATCACATTTTTTTTTTCTTTTAAATATATTATTCAACTTCATTAATCTTTGGGGATTTTTTTTCCTTTTTTTTTTTTTTTTCACAGCGGCTTTCTTTTTAGGTACACTCATTTAAAAAAAAAAAAAGAAAAGAAAAGAAAAAAGAAAAAAGTCTGATCCTGCTATTATTGACTGAAATTAGTAAGATACCTACCTTGCTTAATGCTGTGTGTGATTCTTTATTTTACGTACTAGAATTGGTTCTGGAAACCCAATTTTTCAGCTTACTAGCTTTAAACATTTGGGTCAGTTTAGTGTTTTTGAGCAGACATGTACAGGCTTTTACAAAGCTATGCTGACATTATTCAGTAGGTTTTAGATTACAGCAGTTCATTTGATACTTTCTTCTTTTTCTCTTATTTAAGAGTAGGTATTGCCAACAAATATTTGGGGTTATGTTCAAATATATCAAACATGATACCTGGTGTTTGAACATGTTAAAGCCTCAAAGCCATCCCGTTTCACTGTAATGTATGGAGTTTCAGCCATATCAGATGACTTTGTATTATAACAGTATCTTTGCTACAGTTATAGGCCCTTGATGTCCATCTTTACTAAATGCACCATATACCCTCCATGACCCAATTCCAGTACTTCCAAGGAAAAGTTTTAAAAAGGTCTTCTGTTTCATAAAGCGATGTCATCTTTGTGGGTTTATTTTGTGTTTCTTGGTGAATTAAGGCTGTGGTTGGGTAGGAACCATTGTTTGTCTTTATTTTTAACTACTTCCCAGTGGGAAACACCTTATCTGTTAAAAAGCCAATAGGAACCTATGAAAATACATATGTTCTTGGAATTCTGTTGTATATAGGCAACAGGAAACCTTTCTGTTGGGATTTGCACCTTCTTTCCATTATTTCATAGCGAGGAAATTGATGAATTGTCAAATCGTGCTACATACTTTAATTTTTGATAGAAAGAGTAAATATATTTATTCAAGGTCACTCATCTCCCGTAAGAAATGTTATTAATGTGAGAAATTATTCACTGAGGTAAACCACCTCCGTTGGACAGGAAAATGAATTGCTCCAGTCTTGTTTAGGCATGTACAAATCATTGTAAAAAAATTAAGGGAATTAATGTTTTAAGCAAAATATTTTGAGTCTATCCTAACAGTAAGCCTGGGAACTGATGAGAACTGGTTTTGATGATGTCGACAGAAATGGTTTCCTTGACATGATCCAAGGTTTAGGCTTGCCAAATGTCAGCTACAGTATGCTGACATGCAGTTGAGTGTGCAGTGACCCCAAAGAATGTGTTTATCCTCCTCCTGCTTGCTAAGGAGTAAGAATATATTTGCAGGTGCTTACTGTGAAGTATCTAACAAGACATAAATTGTGGCAAAGTGAAATTGCAGCTTATCAGACAAATTACATGTCTTCTAACAATGCAAGATTTATTTTATGCTTATACTTTTTGTTGTTGTTTTATTTTAAATATATTTGCTTTTCATGTAGTTGTTGCACTTTAAGGCATTTCATACTTCATCTGGTATTCAAGTTAGTCTTCTGTCCAATTGTATTAATATTCATCTTGTTTCATATATCTATTCTCTGTAGTTTTAAAGTTAAAAAAAAAAGTTGATTTTTTTTCCCAGTTAATAGGAAATATTAAAAACAGTGGTTTCCAAGACCCCTGAGCTTAAGTTGAAAGTGAAGCTTCTTCAAGATGGTGATCACAGAACAGAATACTAACCATGTTTACTTGTGAAATGCTTTTTTCCTCTAGATAATATAGTACTAGTATTTATACTAGTCAGGTTTTTGAATGGTGAGCCAGTAGTACTTACAGGAGAGAAGGTTGTTCTGAGAGACACATGAGATTTCCTGAAAAAATACAGATTTTTTGGGGAAAGAAAACAGAAAAAGGTGTGGGACAGTACACAGGGTATCATCTTGATATTCTGAAGAACTGAGTCTATTTCTCTGAGCACCACAACTATTGTTTGTGACCCTATAGAGATCACTACAACTCAGATATTGAACATGTTTGAATAAATAACATTTTTTTTTTTTTTTCTGGAGTGTCTGGTAGAAGTACAACTGCAAATCCTTTTGAGAGATGCAAAAGGGACAGGAAGCATCACAAAATACTGTTATAGTTGCATCAGAAGCTCTTTGATAACTTGAACCAGAAAGGAATCATCCAAAAATGGAAGAAAGACATACGTGCCTCAGTACAAGTATAGAGAAATAACCTGAAAAAAAATAAAATAAAGCAGTGCAAAGTGAAAACTATATGTTATCTAGGCAGTGGCGCATCTCACAGATGTATAAAAATAAGACGAAAATAGACAGTATATTTTCATTATCAAATATGAAAAAGAAAGCAGATATAAGATGTGTAGAAAGCTGAAAAAATCAGTGCTGTTCTTTGCTTCAGTCTTTGTGCACTATCGTACAGAATTATTTGACCAGATACGCAATAGAAATGTTTTAATGAGTACATAGTGTACATGCTGAGGTAACATGCTGAAGTGTGCCTGCCTAGAAGAAAAACCTTATAAAATAATAGTGAATAAAAGAAAAAATTCATGAATAAGAGCTTTATCTAAATCTTCTATATTTTGAGAACTTGTGGAGGTTTTGGGAGCCTCAAGTGTTAGAAGAAAGTAAAAATATTATTGGGCTTCAAAATAACAAAAAGAAGAGCCAGGATGTTATAGATATTCTGACTGAATCATTTAAAAGAGTCTAGAGCAAAATGTTAAGATCTACAAGAAATAAATTTAACTCTAGAATGGTTTTGACAGGGTAAATGATCTATATAGAAATCTGCAGATTTAATGCACCTTGAGTTTAGTAGGCTTTTTCATCCTGTCTCATATGACACTCCTGTAAACAAACTTGGATTCCATTTAATCAGTGTCATGATGTCTAAGAATCAATCAGTTACTATTAGTCTCACTTCATGAGGGAGAAGGCATGTCAACAGAGTCCTGCATGTATCTCTCCTGGATAGAGTATTCTGTTTAGTGTCTTCATAAATAATTTTAATGTTATGCTAATATATGATCAAAAACATGCAGAAATTATCTAGATTTTATTTAAATTCTTCTTGAGGATCAGCATTCAAAATTTTGGACAGCAGCTTTAAAGCAACAAGTTGATATATATTTTGTTACACTTGGGAAGGAGAAATCAAATGCACCAAGCAGAAGATATCTGCCTAATCAGATGATAGTAGAACAGAAAGAAAATGTAGAAAACAATTATTCAGGTCAGATAGTGCTTCTGAGGCCATATCTAGTTTATTGTTTAGGTTTGGTCATCATGGTTTAAAGAAGAGTTGAGCAAGCTACAGAAAGTATGAAAGAGAAGATTAAGAATGATGAAGGCTTTAGAAGACATGACCTACAAAGAAATGTTGATTGAATTTGTTTTGTTTAATCTAGACAAGAGAAGACTCAGAGAAAATATGAGGTTTATTTTATGCAAGAATTTGTTGTAAACAGGACAATGATCAACTGTTTTTCTTGATCAACTGAAAATGAGGAATAAATTGGGTTAATCTACAGATTTAGATTAGGTGAAAAAAAAAAAAAAGCTTATCAGGCAGTAAAATACTGGAATAAATTACCCATGGACATTTTCTTTCTCGGAGTTTTCTACAAATTTGCCAAACGTTTGACAAATGAGTCAAGTATAATTGCTTTTCTTCCTTTTATGTAGCTGAAGTACATATTCTGTTGAGATCTTATTTTACAGTCATTAATATGATTCCATTAAATTTATGTTTGTTTTACCAGTTTTATTTTGTATTTTTGTGCTTAAGTTTCTTAGTGTCAAAATACAATAATAATTTTTTTACATTTGGTAGTCATGGTGGGAGTACATGAAAAATTGTGACTGCTTGGATACAGTGACAATGGAAGCCATATGCATTTGTACTGTAGAGTGATAGACAGCTACTCTATGAAGTCATTGTGAAAATGACATCTCTTTGTCTTGAATTCTTGCTTTCTATTTCTGGGAGTTCGGGAGATACAGTGGCTTTGCAGAGTTGTGAAGGAAGTATCTAACCTCAGTTGTGCCTCTTGGGACCCTTGGACAATTTTTGGAGAAGTGTATTTACATATCTCCAATCAAACCTTTGGCAAGTATGGGAAAAGCTCCCAGCTGCCAGTTTTGACATCCACAATTCTGGCAGCTGTTAGTCTTGAAGGGGAAAGAGGAAAAAAAGAAAAAGTAATAGCATTGGTATTTTTGTAGAGCTTGGGTGACATTTAATATTACCTGCTGAAAATAATAAAAATAAAAAGGCATGAATGAGAAGGTGAGAAAAGGGTTCCAACTCATGGAGCAGATAATAGTAATTTATTATTTTAAAGCAACTTCCTGAGTATTTAATCTCTGAACAGTTCCACTTTAAGCTTGTTAAATTGAAAGTTGAAATAAGAAATTACAGACTGAAGGAATAGGGTTAAAAATAAATCCTCAAGTGGGCTGGCAAAATGCAACTTCTTGGGGAAAAATAGTTTACCTAATGTCAGCTTTCTGTTGTAATTTTCATAGGAAAAGGTCTGGTACTGGTATTTCTCAAAGGGTATGTTATTTTATTATAAAGATAAAAAATATGTAATACTGGTTATATAAGATAAATAAACTTTAGGTGTTTGAAGGATTTAGAGAAGTAATGTTATGAAAGGGAAAGATACTGCTTCACATTTTATTTGTATTTGCCATACTTTGATTGTACTTCTAAACAATAAAATGACTTTCTGTAACTTTTCAGTTAAATGTGTGGTAATTTTAAACAGATTCTCTGATGTGGTTTGGCACTGGTTGCTGGTTATGCTAATGCTTTTTGAAGTTTCATTCACTAGGAGCCTACAGTCTTCCAAAGGTAAAACTGATATTATAAGGAATTTTGCGTAAGTAGAACCACATAATTTGACCTGGAGGTCATAATAGATTTTCTCTTGTATTGAAGTATCATGGATAGTATTAATCTGTATTTGTCTTTTGTTTTCTGTTATATGTTATCTTGATGCATCGGCATTACAATAACAAATAGCCTGTCAACACACTTACTGGACCGCAACCCTCTTGGGATAATCACTGAATTTTCATCAAGACTGCAATGATTAGTGTTTCTGATTATGATAATCAAATAACTAATTAGCTATCATGTCTCACAAAAGACATAGTTAAAAATGTTTTCAGAGTGTTTTGAGACTGAAGTTTTAGCTACTTTTTTATTATTATTATTATTCAGAAAACTTAGAGCATGTAGGAGGAAATAGAAGTTTCTTGTTTTCATTGAAAAGGAGCTGAGTTGTTTCTCACTCTGTCCTGCGATATCAAGATCTGTACTTATGTTTCTTCTGTGTATTTTTGAGCATGGCTGATTTGAAAACATGGTAAAATTACTACTGGACAAGGTAGCACATTTTAGTTTCTGGGTTTTGCATGTTTATTTATTTTTTTCTTTATATTTTGTGCCTTTTTTATTTACCTTTTTTTTTTTTTTATTTTGTGTGTGTGTGTGAATTTTCAGAAATGTTAAAGTCTGATTAGACTTCAGTGTAGATACAGAGAGAGATCTCAGCTTCACAGATTGCCTCACAGCAGTGCTGCATTTTGGTGCTGAGATGGTGTTCTCACCTTTATGTGTATGTTCTGTTCTCTTTTTGTATTTGTACAAGATGAAAGCTTGTGATGCTTTGTTTAGGCTTCCTGCTTTCAGAAGTGAGTGTCTGACTTTTTTTTTTTTTTTTTTTTTTAATAACGATGACAGAGAAAGAAGACAAAATAATGAACGTTTGAGTTTGTTAAAGGATTCATTATGTGCAGTACTGGTTCCTTGTTCGTTCCCAGAACTACTGTTGGATCCATATATTTGTAATTGCATTGTTTTCCATGCTGTCCTTCATCTGTGCTCATTTTAAATGTCACAGAGAGAGGTGATGACATTATGCTAATTTGTAATGGATTCCAGTGTTACATTGCCCCATTTCTTTGACCTCAGCAAAGAGCGCTTGCTGAGAAGAACAGAGGATGATTACCTCCCCTCTGAGCATGCACTAGCTGCTCTGGCTGCACGACCTTGGATTTAAAGAATAAACTCTAAAATTGCTGTGCAGAGGTTGTACAGGTTTTGTGCCTAAAACAAAGAAAGGATTTCAAAGAGAATTTTTTCCCTCTGTGGCTGAGTTTATAGATTCTTCCTCATATAATAACTCTCTCATTCAGAAGTTCCTCTGCCTAGGCTTGTGAGATCAGTTTTCAGTGAATGTGCAAAGAAATGTAGCTCCCATATATTTAGGATATCAAGCTTTTATGGGAGAATTAGATGAAAGACTGAGTATTGCAGTTTATTATGAGTTCGTGGACAGAGTTAGACTATACCTGTATCAAGATAAGGATTTTGCCTGAAAGACTTCTGTGGTTTGATCCTCCTGAAGCCTAAATGCAGGAATTATTGAGCTCCTGACTACAAAAAGACTCTCAAAGCAGCCCCTGAAACTGTATCAATTCTATACTGCTATAATAATAATAATAATAAAAAATAAATAAATGGTGGCAGGATCAAAGACATAGTTGAGCCATTACTGCTCCTTTTAAAAGAGAACTGAACAGGGTCATGTGGGAGGACCCTATGAATGGTGGAATGAAGGAAGATTTCAATCTCCTTTTGAAAAGACACTGGCATTAATATGATTTTGAAGAGCATGAACAAGAAGCTCTACAGTCAAAGCACTGCTTCAGGAGCAGGTTTTTTGGCCTTTTTTATGTCAGTTACAATCACACTAAAGCTCCAAATAAGAGGTGAGTAAAGCCCGAGGACATGATTCTGCATTCATTCCTCACCTAAACCTCCCCCTTATGCTCAGTGGGAGCATAAGGGGGAGTTTTGTGTTAGGCGACACTGCTTCAGTTCTTGATTCTGGCTCACAGTGAAAGACGAATCCAGTGTGTAACTTCCTTATTTCTCTTCAGTCATAGGATTCGTAAGAAGAACATAACAGAAAAATTAACTAGGAAGGTTATTTTCACCAAACAGAATTATAATTTGTCTTTCCTCAGATGTGAGTTGATGTTTTTATTTTAAAAGATCAGGGGCATCACACTTGGTAAAAGGCAGAAGCTATTGAGCTTTGTCTATGGAATAACTGGTATTTTCAGGTAGTACCTTTGATTTGGGATCTTTTCACTGATTATTTTATTTCCTTTGGGTGATTATCATTATTAATGATACTGAAGTGAAATCTGTAAACCTATCAGCAGACTTGGTGGATTTGAATTTTTCCTTCAGTAGAAGAATAGGAAAAGTGAAATTGTGTTCTGTACAGATGCAGGCAGTGTCAATTGCAGGTTACCATATCATTTTCCCCTCCATATTAAAGACACATTATTTTTTTCTGGAGGGAACAGACCTTAGCTTTGGTACCCCTTAGGGCTTCATAGATTTCAAAATTTTGGAGCAGGCTACACTGTCTTGTAGATTGAAAATGGGGGGGGGGGGCACAGCTAGTGAACAGATTTTTTTTTTTCATGTTCAGAATCTCCTTAATTTTAAGACACCAATACCTTATTAAAATCTACTAAAATAAATCATATTTCTGTTAGCTTTCTATTCCAATAAATTTCTAAACATATTTGAAGTGATACAGTTGCTTGAACTGTTTGCTTACATGTCCAATCACATGTAATAACATGTAATAACAGCTGCTGAAATGCATTTGCTTTTGGGCAGGTCATGACAGGTGCTTAAAAAGGGATCTTCCATTAAAATTGTATTACAGTTTTCATAATGACAGGTAAATTTGAACTATGAGCTAAAATACAATTAGTTTCCATATTTAGGTTGGCAATCACTCAGATACCAATATTACAGTGTTGTACTTCACTTGTTTCAGAAATAAATTTATCTTAAAATATACTGCCCAGAAGGCATTTTTTTTTAAATTATTATTATTTTATTTTATTATTATTTTTTAGCACTGCTGTAAGGTCATATTCCATATTAAATATGTAAAAGGAGTTAATTCTGTAATGTAAAGTTCATAAAATTGTACAATATGATTTGTATGTTCACTATGCTTATAACGCTTGAGTTCTTCAGTAGAGTCAGTCTACTAGGCAGCAAATGGAATGAATTCCTTTAGCTATTAATGAAAACGTCTGACGTATTCTTCCTAAGGCAGTCTTTGCACCAAAATGGCATTTGTATTCAGCTGATTGTAAAGTTACAAATGCCTACATTTCTTTTCTCAATTTATTTAAAGGATATTGTTAAGGTGCAGTCAGGAAATCGCAGTAGCCTGTAATGCAGATCTGTAGAGCCAGTCCAGCATGTTATCCTATTGTAATTTAAAACTCTTCATTACATTTTCCTTCTGTGAAATAAATTTTTGGCAAGACAATAACTATGTGTGGGGAAAGAACAAGGCAGATCCCATTGTTATTCAAAGTATATTTTGATAAGAATTTTGTTTAAATGTATACCCATGGTAACTTGGTCAGAGTGAGTATAAAATTCAAAGATAGTGGTCATGAACCATTTAAACCTGAGATTAGTAACAGGCACATGACATCTGTAAAAAGTGTGATCCATACCAAAGTGTTTCTGCATTCCTTCTGCATTCCTTCTTGTGAATAGTGACTTGAAATTGAATCTGGTTTGGATATAACAAGATGGAGAGATGAATAGTAATTGAATGTCAATAATCTTTGCAGTTGGACTTTGACATGCAACATTATTCTCCTAAGTGCAAGGTTTTGTTTACCATTCTCCAGTCACCTCTTCCTCTGCATTTCCTTTTCCTTGGAACACTTAATGCTTTGTTGGCTTTTAGCTGAACTAGTCTAGCTTGTATATTACAGATCATTTACTAGGAACCTGCTGGGTTACTTGCAAAAAGGGTGCTGTTCTTCAGTTCTTAATTAAATCACCAACAATTCCATTGTAATGGTACATTTAATATATTATTTGCAAACCTTTGCTGGATTATTTTTAATGTGTAACTGAAATAGTGTTTCATTTTGCATTTTCATAGTATGATGGCTGTAACATGAAACAAATACACTGTCAAACTTAAGTCACTTCTAATTTAAGTATTAAAGAATACCAGTTTATTTATTTTTTTTTTTTTTGTCTTGTTCACTTTAAAATAAGATGCTTGAAAATGGATCTCATTGAACAGTCATTTTCTTTGATATTTTTAAGTGTGTTTAATTCTGAATATATGCCAGGGTTCTAAATGTCTCTAATTAGAATACAAAGTGTAGTGGAAAATTATTATCAATATTTTGTATCTTTATGTCTCAGTTCAGTTTTACTATCACAATTTCAGAGTTAAAAGAACTGAATTATGTCATGACATATATCCCTTGCCCACTGCTGGTAGACCTTTGTGAATACTGTCCCTCAGCCCAGAGGTCTGGAAGCCCTTGTTGGCGAAGACTCAGGCAAAGAAAGCGTTGAGTACCTCTGTGTTGCCTGTACTTGCTGTCACTAAAATATCCACCCTATTCAGTAACAGTCCCACATTTGCCTTTTTCACCCTTTTTCTGTCACAGTAGTAGTAGTAGTTTGTTTTGTTGCTCTCAATGTCCATTGCAAGTGTCAACTTTAAGCTTTTGCTCTCCAGCCCTTCATGCCCTAGATTCCCATGTTTTTAGATTTCCCCTGTTGTAACTTGTCCTTGCTTCCACCTCTGGAAAACAGACTTTTTTATATTGGAGCCATACAGTATTGCATGACTGTATAAAATTGTGCAATATTTCATTGCATGATTTTATGACATAGTAAATGTTTTTATTTGGGATGTGATTCAGCTGGTGGAATTGTTTCAGACTTAAAAGAAAAGGCAAACCTTTACTGACACTTGGCTCTTTGACTTCATTTCACTTCGGTGATAAATTCTTCCAGACCCTTTCCCTAACAGATATACTGCTTAGTTTTAAATGTCCCTCACTGATATTGCATTTAAAAAACACCGGTCATTTGGCATAGTGGAATAAGTTCTTTTGGCAGCAGGTACAGATGTAAGTTTGACAGGCTTAATTGCAAGGAAAATGTGTGGTATTCTTCTGTGATTCATCCTGTCTGCTCTTTTAGTCCATCCTTCCAGGTTTAAGAGAAACTTGGAACACTGTTTTTAACACAGTGTTAATATCTTTCTAAACTGACTTAACAAACACTGTACTACTACTACTAAAAAGAAACTCACTGCTAACAAACACTGTATGTTTCTGCAGGCCTGAAAAAAAAATTGAAATTTCAATTTCTGTTGGTCTTGTGTAGACATGTAGATGAATATTATGTAGAAAAACTTCTGATGATTTCCTCAAGTCATCGTGTTCTACATAGTTGCAATGAAATATATATATATCTTTTTGCCTTTCACCTAATAAAAATCTCAGAGCCTTAAGGATTTATGAATGTGTATGTGCACACCTAGTGCTTCTCAGATTTACCAATTCTGAATTTTCAAATTTACCAATTCTGAATTCTGAATTTACCAATTCTCAGATACCAATTCTGAATATGGAAACATTCTACACGTTATATGTGCAGATATTTATACTGCTAGTATATGATGCTAGAAACAGCTTTGTAAATCTTCTGTATCTTGGCCTATTACTATGCTTTGATATCTGCAGTGTATGTTTATTTCTATTTATTTATTTGCTGTTATGGTCTAATAGCTTTTTGTGGTATACTTCCATCTTTGTCTGAGTAATTGTGTGCTTGATCAAATTGGTTGGGATGTATTTCTAGAATATTTAACATGAACCAAACTTGACTGAGTGTGCATCAGGCATAGTGAATAAGCTTCTACATCCTTCTGATAAACACGTAATTTGAGAACTTTGTAAGGACTGTTGCTGACAAAAGTTGAATAAGCAAAATGGAGATCAGAGTCTTCCATCTTAAGGTTTCAGTTCTACAAAGATATAAGAAGTCCGTTATGTGCTTTGTGAGCATAAAATGGTTATTCGTAGTGATAGTGTAGTTGTATATCATCCGCAGGTGTAAAACTACATAAATATATGCATATCAGATGTGTGTATTTATGCATGTATATATATATCCACATACATAAATGATTGTACGATCCTTTTCCTCCCCCCAGAAGAAAGCCCTATATTTCATCTGTATTTAATTTTGAAGACATTTTCCACTTCATTTTGTAAGGAACTTGGGGTATAATCCTTACCTATTTCCTCCACTCCACATTCTTTTAATTCTGTTTCCTCACCAAAAGACATCAAGAAATAAATTCCCTTTAGGGATTTTAAATTTAGAGCATGGGGTTCTTAATGAGGGAGTAGAAATTGGTGGTACTTGAAGCAAATAAATTAAAGAAACAAACAAACAAACACACATCATGGTTTAGTGAGGAATAACTGATATAGCTGAGAGAGTGCTAACTCAGTCCTGATGTCTGTTGGTATTTTAATGTAGCCTGCAGCATAAATATAGAACTCCTGCCTCCTTAATTATAGCGAACATATTTTATAATGGTTCTATTGATCTTTTGTGAACAATGTTGATCTTGTAGGAATGGTAGGTGGAGCAACTAAATAAGAGCTAACACCTCTATGGCTTTCCAGCAGGGTGGTAATACTGAAGTGCTTCTTAAACAGAAATACTCAGTTATTTGTGCAGTTGATGTAGCATGTATTTCCAATATTCTAAAAAGTGTGTGAGTATAGTTCTCAATTTCATGACTTGGACTGTTATCAGCTTCTGTCATTCACAGGAAATTACATCCTAAAATCTCAGTAGATAACATGTAGCTTCTGTAAAAACTAGTGAGATGAGGTAATGCTATGTAGGCAGTACAGATTGTCCCTGATTGAATACAGATTGAATATAGCATTTGGAAGAACTTTTGCCAATCACTGAAAATAGTCATTACATAATTAAAATGAAAAAAGTGCCTTCCTGGATTGAATGACTTTTTTATAAGGAAACTAATTAGTGAACTTAAAATAACAATGATGTTTCAAAGTTAGATAAACCACTGCAGAAAAGTAGTAACAAGGATGATAAATTACAATCAAATTTGAACTATTTTACATTTCTTTGAGTTTCTATGAGCACTTTTTTCCCCACAAGCACTCAGTTCCAGGACTGGCAAAGAAATCTCTGAACTTGGTTAGAGAAACTATTCTTTGTATTAAGCTATTTCTGATTACTGATTAGATAAAACAACTAATTCTGAGATGCAAAACTCACAGCTCTGTATTTTTTTTCCTGGCTTTGCATTATTTTTGAATCTGTCTTATTTAAGTAGAGTTTGGAAACACAGGCTTACTGCAGAAACTGTGTCAAATATCTCATTCCAAGAGACAGACAAAATCCTTCTGACATTACTCACAGGAGTAGTTTTGCATAATTCAATGAAATTGGAGAGAGTATTTGATAATAATAATAAAGGTCAGAAGAATGGGAGGAAAAAATGTCTTCGTTTTGCAAGCGAAAAGCATAAATGCATTATGTGCCAAATATCACAAGTCACTGGATGAGGGAATGAATTGTGTGGGATCTGACAAGTTCCCAGCACTATCTAATGGGATTTTAAAACCCCATGTTTTATTGTGATTTTTCAGAAATAGTTTGTTACAATTTAGCCAATCCTACAGAGAAATTACATTCTCTTCAGGAAAATCAGCAGTTATAACAGGCAAGCATACTTGCTTATACTGTTGAGGCCTCTGAATTCATTCCGTCTCACAAGACGGAAAAGAAGCAGAATTTCAAAAGAAAACATTTTGAATTTTACAATACTGCTGTAAGAATGTACTGTTCACTGGAAAGAAAGTAGAACTTAAGGGTCCTATTCAGTGACCTTCAATGCAAAGCAATACCTGATGAAGTTGATAAACCATTTTCTAGCGTTATGATATTATATATATTTATCATTATTAAATATTTTGGCCTATTTATCAGTAGTCTAATATCCCCATCCCAAGACAATGCTGAAAAACTTGTAAAAATTTAAAATTTTGTAGGCAGACTGGGGATCATGATACTGTCCTACAAAAAGTATGGCCTGTGTCTGTTAAGCGCTCATTTATTCTGAACGAGGACGGATATTTATGGTGTCCTCTCTTTCCATCTCCAAAGTTCACATTGTAGTCATTAGCTGTGAACAGCAATTGTTTACAAATTGCCACAAATTGATGGGCAGTAATTGATCAGTCCTAACTGATCTCTTCAAATGCTGAGTTAGTTATGCTTCTGTTGATGCATGCTGAGTTTTGGTCTGCCAACAATTTGAACAAAAGTAGGGTCAAAACTGATGGGCCTTGTGCCCTGTCTGTTATGACAACTCATGACCCAAAAACGTATTACCTCTCATCTTTCTGAAATTTGTCTTATTTGTGGTTTAAATACTGCTACTATCTGAATAGGGATCAATGACTTATGTAAACAGGCCTTTGGACTGAGATCAAGGCTTTGACTTTCTAGCCAAACAGAAATAGGGAGGAACAAAATGTATGAGATTCTTGGGTTTATGTATTCATTTATTATTCAGTTGGGAATTGTACAGTCACATTTTGTATAGCTTAAGAATCTTGACATATAGCAATGTAAATGGTAAATAACTAATTTAGTTGAAGTGTTTTAAAGGTACAAAACATTTCCTAGATAGCTTGCAGTGAAAACTTTCCATATAGTCAATGTATAAAAAATTAGGACTAAGCAGGACTCTACACAGAGATCCATAGTTTGGAGCTGAATTTTTATGAAAAATTCAGCTTTCCCATGTAACTTTTTAGGACTTTCTAGCTTAGACATTTTCAGAGATTTTGTGGCTTGCTTTGTTTAGAACACTTGATGTTATTTTTTCTGTAGTGAAGCTTGTTATTGGTAATCATCTTGAGCTATAAGTAACTGACTAGTTTTTCACCATCATTTGGCAGTCAAATTCAGTGCAACTCAGCCTAGCAAAATTGACAGTATTCTTCTCACAACTGTGCAATCCCCAAGTGATAATTCCTCATTTTCAGAAGACTGGAAAAAGACATTACGAGGTATGTTTCTAGGGAGTCTTCATGTTTGTGTCACTGACTTTCTCCTTCATCACTTGGAGGGTTCTCTTTTATGTTGCTGTTTCTTCATTAAATTTGTTGCCATTTAAAACCATCTGCGTTTATTATTATTATTATTATTGTTATTTATGATATTTTCTATACACTATTCATATGTTAGTACTGGTTATATAAAACTAAACAAGTGAAAAGTATTTTTATTTTAATGCCATGAGGTAAAATGGTCCTAAAAAAGGGCTGCAGAAATACTGCTTTTCAGTCAAACAGTTCAAAGAACTGACTAAACTTATTAGTTTCCATAGCTTTTTTTGTTTGTTTGTTTTTACTGAGTAATCTGATTTCCAGAATTCTCTGACAAATGACCACTGAGCATTCCCAGATCAACTCTATGTTACAAGATCAGCAATGTACTGCAGGCATATTTGGCTCACAGTATGTGTCATTGGAGGGGTGAGATATTCTTCATTTACACAGTAATTTGAAATGTTTACTTACAGTATGCAGTTTATCAGCACGTGCAATGCAAGACTTTCATAAGACCTGCCAATATGAGCAGATATACCAGTAGTATCAAACTCAGTCATCATTTCATAAAATATTGTGATGATCTCTTTCTGGTGTTGTCATCTCATTTGATTAAGACTTGCCTTTGAATTCTAAGTGCTTCCAACTCTCAGTCACAACTTACTTATTTAACACAAGACACGGCCTGCTCTGCCCTGCCCTGCCCTGCCCCTCCCCGCCCCTCCCCTGGTACTTGATCAATGTAGTTGATAAAATGATAAAACCAGGTCACGCTTACTTGTAATTTCCCAAACTTTAAAACTGTTGTCAGAAACCTCTACTTTTTGATTTTACTATGGCAATACTTTCAGTGTAAAACACCAATGTCCAGTTGTAAAGAGAATCTGTACCAGCCAATATGGAAATTCAGAATACCCAGAGTTGGATTAATTTAACTCCTTGGTTTTGCACTTCTTTTAATTTAATTGAGTAGTTTAGCCTTAGTTTATCATTGAGCATTTTTGGATTTGTTGTTCATAACCATGTCTTGCCACAGAAGATTTTTGGTTTTTTTTTGTTTCTTTTATGTGGCGCTTTTGGTCCACAAAAGACAGTCCACCATGAAAGACTGGAAACTCGAAGCTGTAAATTTCCAACACAAGGATGAAATTTGGAATATATCCTCTGATTCCCCTGGGCTAATTTGCTCTCCTAAACTACAGGAGACGCTCTTACACAACAGATTATTTTTTTATTGGTTTTCTCTGTTACTGCTGCAGTTACAAGGGTAAGGGCACAAACTGGAAGTAGAGAAGCCTGTCTTCACCCAGCCCCCCCCCCCCCCCCCCCCCCCGCCCCCCCCACACATTGGAGGAAGAACATAACTGCCCAACCACAGTAACATCTCTGATCTTATGCTGCAATCCAGCGGTGTGATTACAGCAAATGTAGACGTGCCTGATCAAGTAGATAACAGTTTAACTGTGTCAGTGTCATGTTCATTATGGGTTGAAATATTCTCACCCCATGACTTTTAGGAGCTTGGGTAGACTGGTTGGAATGTCCTCAGCTCATTCTATTGCTGTCATTCTCCGTGCTATCTAGGTTATATATGGGGGACCAATTACAGTCACACATGAGACTGCAGTGTAGGCATACCCTCAGAAACAGAAGGGAAACAGAATGTGTTTTAAACTTATTTTAAGGAAAATATAGATTTCTGTTTTGGATGGCCCTGAGTGGCTTACACTGTAGGAAGAAAATGTAGGTGGTAAGGTATATTTGGTTACAAGACCTATTGCAGAAAAATTTGGATTAGTAAAAGTGCCTCAAGAATAAGAAATATTTAAAATTTAAAGTATCTTAAATTATGTTTTAGGAAACTTCAAACTGAGGTTGCTGCCTTTCCATTCATAGTAGTACACGCAGAGAACCTATTTTAGTTGAAGACAGTTTGCTTCTCTTACATATCTGTTTGTACAGTGATAGAGGATAAAATTTGATTTCTAAGGGGATCTGTTCTACCTGTAATAGAAAATAAAGTTGTTTAATAACGAGCACTGAAAATACATATTTCCTTTTTCATTTTCTTTCTAACGAGATGTTATTATAGCCTTTCCATTTAATATACTTTTTCTTTTCTTTTTTTTTTTTTTCTTGAGAAATAGAACTCTTACAGGATATTTGCCTTTTGCAGGCTTGGTATCTAGGCAATAATTATTAGAGTTTAAACATTATCCCTTTTTTCATATAGATTTCTCGTTAATTTGCAGTCAAGTATGTAACATTAAACACCAGGTCTCAGAATGAAGCGTGAATGGTTATTATTGTTGTTTTATTTTAAAATAATTACTTCCACAGAGGGTTTTCTTTTTTATTCTTTTTGAAGAAAACATTGCATTGATCTTGTTTTGTAAAAACTTTTAACAAAATGAATTTTATGATGGAAGCAAACTTTAATTGTTATTTATCTCAGTCAGATGAACAATGAGTCTACTGATGATGATTAATTAGCACTGGTTGAAGTTAAGAATTCCTTTTCAACTCTGTTTCCTTAAACTGCTATTCAGAAACATGACTTAAGGATTTTCTCTAAGAAAAAAAAAAAAAAAAAAAAAAAAAAACAAGCAAACAAAACAAACAAACAAACAAAAACCCCACATCCTATCTGTATTGCTAAGGAAGTAAATGACTGTGTTTATATTGGTATACACAGGATACTTCCAGCTTGTGGTGAACATTTTTCCAATTTCATTTGTCTTAATGGCTTGGACCTTGGTGGCTGTACTCTTTACATGTGCTTTTCCATGAGACCAAGTCAGAATTTTACGTCTCAACAGAGACGCTGAATCTTTCTATGAGCGAGGATTTCTTCTGTGGTTGAAGGTGGTTAAATCAATTCCTTATTACTGAAAGGCACAAGAGACACAATTCAGAGGAACTGAGACCAGATCATTATAATCAGAGGGGAAGCTGAATCTAAGGTTAAGCACATATGTAAATGTTTGTCATAACAGGGCATAGACAGGCAAGTCAAACCAAGTGTAGAGATCATAAGATTAAAAATCCAGCATCAAAATGATTCAGAATTCATCCTGTGAACTTCAGAAGTGTTTTAAGTCTCTTTGTAATGTCAGGTGGTCTGCTCTTTACTTATGAATGTACTTCTAGTTAGGGGTCACATCACTGCAGTAACTGAGTGAATCACAAGTGTTCAAAAATAGAAATCCTTGCAGATTTACAGAATAATGCTTATTTTCAGGAATCTTAATGGTGTGTGAAAGCAGGTGGAAAATTAATGTAGTTTGCCTTACATCTCAGAATAAGTGGAATTTGAGTGTACTGTAGAACTGTTTGGAAAATGGGGGAAAAAATTACTATTCCAGTCCCTCTAACCACTTTCATGTAATTCTTCTTCCTTCCTTCCTTCCTTCCTTCCTTCCTTCCTTTTCTTTCTTTCCTTTTCTTTCTCTCTTTCTTTCTTTCTCTCTTTCTCTTTCTTTCTTTTTCTCTTTCCTTCCTTCCTTCCTTCCTTCCTTTCTTCCTTTTTATTTCTTCTCTCTTTAATGGAGGTTTCTAAAGCCTCTTCTCCCCCTGTTCCCCTTTACAGAGAACATTATATATTTATTCTTCCTTGTTGTTGTTGTTTTTTTTGTTGTTGTTGTTGTTGTTTTTTTCCAGAATGATTGCATTTTTTGCTCTTGGTTCAGTTTATATCCCCCAGCAGCTGCCCAATAGTCTGTTTCCTGATGTTACAAATACATGGTTATGTTGCTTCTTCTATAACCTTTCCCTCATTGTGCTGAATTTAAAAAGGAAACTTTAGATATACATTGGGTAAATTAATTACTTCTTCCAATCACAACATTTTTTCATTGAAGGTATGAGTTAATGAGTGATTGTGTTTGTGTTAACTAAAAGATTTTAATTAATCTCAGTATTCTTTTGTTTAATCTATTAGCATACATAAGAACGGTCCTACTGCACGCCAGCCAAGAGTTGACCTAGCCTATTGTTTGGCCATCAATAATAAGAAAAAAAAAATAGAAGAACAGGGCAAAGATGTTGTTTCTCTATGACCTTTTTGATTTGTATGTTTTTTGTTTATGTTGTTGGAATTTGTGTTTTAAGGGTCCGCTGCATCAGGTATTGCATTTTGTGTTTGTATTCAATACACCTTGATGGACTTCCATTATGTAGTTATATGTGGAAAGGGACTTTTTTTTTTTTCCTGAACATTTAGACCCACCAAATTTTATTTTATCTTTCATTGAATTAAACTGACAGCTGAAATAAAGTAGTCTCTTTTTTATTTCTCACAGAATCACAGAATCATCTAGGTTGGAAGAGACCTCCAAGATCATCTAGTCCAACCTCTGACCTAACACTGACAAGTCCTCCACTAAACCATATCACTAAGCTCTACATTTAAACGTCTTTTAAAGACCTCCAGGGATGGTGACTCAACCACTTCCCTGGGCAGCCCATTCCAATGCCTAACAACCCTTTCAGTAAAGAAGTTCTTCCTAACATCCAACCTAAACCTCCCCTGGTGCAAATTTAGCCCATTCCCCCTCATCCTATCACTGGGCACATGGGAGAATAGACCAATCCTCACCTCGCTACAGCCTCCTTTAAGGTACCTATAGACAGCCTCTGAGCCTCCTCTTCTCCAGGCTAAACAATCCCAGCTCCCTCAGCCGCTCCTCGTAAGACTTGTTCTCCAGACCCCTCACCAGCTTCATTGCCCTTCTCTGGACTCGCTTGAGCACCTCGATATCCTTCTTGTAGCAAGGGCCTAAAACTGAACACAGTACTCGAGGTGTGGCCTCACCAGAGCTGAGTACAGGGAGACAATCACTTCCATAGTCCTGCTGGCCACACTGCTTCTTATACAGGCCAGGATGCTGTTGGCCTTCTTGTCCACCTGAGCACACAGCTGGCTCATATTCAGCTGACTATCAACCAATACTCCCAGATCCTTCTCTGCCAGGCAGCTTTCTAACCACTCTTCTCCCAGCCTGTAGCTCTGCTTGGGGTTGTTGTGCCCCAAGTGCAGGACCTGGCACTTGAATAGTTTTGAATTGTTACTTTCTATAGTTTTGAATTGTTAATTTTCATCTGGGAGGTGAAATGCCTTCGTTTTATTTGTTTTCCTAGATACTATAATGAAGTAAAAAATGAGAAATGTATTTAACTGGTCATATAGTAACATTTTGGCAAAGCTTTTAAATGAGGCCACTTATAACTGTTTTGAAATAGAAGACAAAGTAGAGAATAATTTGATACTGTCCATTTTAGGCAAATGTTTTGAACTTCAAGTGTCAAAAGTACAATTAGGTAAATTACTTATTTTTTCCCAAATGCTGTGATCTTAATTACAGTCCTACTGGAAGTTACATTAGGCTGTGTTTCAATGCAAGCAGAAGTTCCCTGTCACTGTCCTTGCTGCTTCAGCTGTAGTTTTACCAAGTCATCCAGTGTGCAGTGATAAGTGTCTCTGATAAGACTTGTTCCTTGTAGGGATGAATTCCAAAAATCAATGTCATATGGACATCAAAGTTCTCAAAGTTTGAAGGATTGAAGGAAAGAGATTTTAATGAGTGTGAATTTCAATCCTTTCCAATCATTAATTTGGCAGAAGGGGCAAGTGTGAAATTCCTGTGTGCAGATGTCTGACAGGTATTTTAAAACAGACAGATTAGAAAAACTTTAACTGAAAATCAAGAGTAACATTTTGATGGAGAGAAAGAAATATTTTTCCATATTTCAACTGGAAATGTAACTCAGAATTTGAAGAAATGAAGTATATACTTGTACCTTTGTGAAGCTCATTGATAACCACATTCCAATTACCTCTCTGTAATAAGAAGCATAAAACTTAATTGCTTCTATTCAAGTAGTCATTTTTTTCTAATTTAAACTTAACAAAAAAAAAAAAAGAAAAAAAAAAGAAAAGATCCAGAAACAGAGTTACTGAAGACACCAGCCAAATGGACTGATTAAGGTAGAAAACTCAAACAAGGCTAAAATGCTTATTGGAGATGAGGGAATGTTGTTGCCCACTTTTTTTTTTTTTTTTTCTGCACGGCACAGAATATTGTCTGTGGTCAATTGCCCCTATATGGAAATGAAAACATATTAATTGATAGCACTGCTTCCTTCATATTTTTATTTAAATATATATTTTTCTAATAGTTGTATTACTATATTTTACTGCTTAACCTAGTCCTCTTTTTCTCTGCTAAAAATTGTATGCTTGTGCCGTACATTCGATATTGGCACTTTAGCTAATTTTGGTGGTCAAATCATTAAAATGAAAATAAATGTAGTTGCTCTTTCTTCATGTAACAGTATCAAATGAAAATAAAATTACAGGAAAGAAATCAATGGGAAACATATTCATCACAACAGTTGAGTTCCATAGCTATTAATGCTAAACCTGGTATTTGCCTCTTTCTCTTATTTACTCTGAAATAAAACTTCACTTGAGAAACAAATGAAGAAAAACAGTTAAAAAAAAAAAAAGAGTCTACTGCAAAGAGAAAACTTTTCTGGGAGCACGTTTTATGGTCTAATCAAGTAGGAGATTGATCCTTTTAATATTCTATTTTTTTTTCTTCCTTTTACTTTATTTCTTTAAATAGGTATTGCATTGAAAACGTATAGCCTTCTGATTTCTTCAGAAGTTTGTGATAGAGGTATACCTTTCTTATGTACTCTTGTGCAATCTTTTGTGCCTATCTTTTATGAAGTACAAAGCCTTTAGAGGTAATGAGATTTTGAAAGAACTCTGCATGCCATGGGCATGGTCTTTTCCCAGGTGTGATTTGAGAGAAGTAGAGAACCATTTTGTACTCAGCTGCATGAAGCTAAAACTGACAATGGGGAATCTTCATCCTTGGAAATTTCCAAAACTTGACCAGACAAAACCCTGAGCAATCTGGTTTTGCCCTGAAGTTTTCTTCTGCTTTGAGAAGGCTGGACTAGATGGTTTTCTGTGTTCCCTTTTGACTTAATTATTTTACAGTGCAAAGCTGCATTGTTTTAAAATTAGGTATAATGTCTGTGCTCAGATCACACTTTCCTGATGCCCCCATTCACCATGCACACACTCACAGCCATAGCTAAATATTATGCTTTAGCTTTGACAGTTCAGATGTCTGAAAATACCTGAAATTAAATATGGCAGCTCCTCACAGACAATCCCAAACCTTTTGCTCTATGGTAACATAATTACAGATATACTTTCCTTTCTCATCCCCTTCTACATTTTCATCTTCTCATCAAAAACCATTCTGCAGACCAAAGGTTGTCATTTTGACTGGAGTTTGGATTCAGCTAATTACAAGTGCTTGTAGTGCTTGGTATATACATAGTAAGTTTTGTCATGGAAAGAGAGAAAAAAAAATTGAATGCTCCTGGTTCTTATTTATTAAAAATAATATTTTTAGGGAGAATAAAAAAAGCAGAGGATAGCTTCTAAAAAAAAAACCTACAAATCACAAACACAATGGTATTTGTTAACTTTTATTTTACAAAATAACTAATCTATCCCGCCTTTGTATTTTGTGTTTTGGTTTGTCCTCATAGTTCTGAGTTAGTAGAAGAGCTAACTGGAAAAGAAAAATCATATATGTAGAAAGAACTTTAGTAGATATGAAATAGTTCTTATTGAACACTGACAGATGCTGACTCTCCACTTTCTCTCTAAAGCCCCTACTCCACCATCTTTCCCTAGCCATAAAAAGAGGCTTTGCCAGTCCCCCTAAATGAGGAACCAAACGTGACAGCTCAGCTGATGGTGTTGACATTGGCAGCAGACTTGATGGACAGCACCAAACCTCACCGTGGCCTATCTCCTGCTAATTAGCTGTTCGAAGGAACTCTGTGTGCCACAGGCACAGTCTTATCGGAAAAGGACATCTTTGCCATTCACCCTGACAGCTGTGATGCAGCTGTTCGCGGAGTGAATTGAGCATGGAGGCGGAGGGAGGGAGGTGAAGGAGGATTTAGAACAAGTGACAGCTCCGGTATCTTGCATTGAAGTCCTCCTGATCTATAGTAAGCAACTGGAATGGAGACGAGAGAAGACGGGAATTGAAATTTATAAAATGGGAATGTAGGTTAGGCATGAAACAAGGAGGAGTGAGAGAAAGGAAATAGGCCTGCCCCATGTGGGCTTTCTACAACTGGAGCAGTATGCACTTGTGATTAATGCAGGCTAAGGGATTCGCTTATGGTTTTAACATACAATCTACAGAAAATCACAAACACTTATACATGTGTGTGAATATTAATGGGAAAGGCTGCCAGGAAGTCCCACAACTGAGCAAGATGGGGAGCAACAAGAGGCTGAATAATTTATTGAAGTTCCATAGATCTGAAGCCTTTGGAGACCGGCTGAGGGAAGGAGTTGCAAAAAAGAAAGATGAAGGGAGAGAGAGAGGGAAAGAGGGAGAGAGGGAGAGAGAAAGAAAAGAGGGAAGGAAGGAAGGAAGGAAGGAAGGAAGGAAGGAAGGAAGGAAGGAAGGAAGGAAGAAAAGAAAGAAAGAAAGAAAGAAAGAAAGAAAGAAAGAAAGAAAGAAAGAAAGAAAAAGAAAAAAAAGAAAAGAAAAAAAGGAAAGAAAGAAAGGAAAGGAAAGGAAAGGAAAGGAAAGGAAAGGAAAGGAAAGGAAAGGAAAGGAAAGGAAAGGAAAGGAAAGGAAAGGAAAGGAAAGGAAAGGAAAGGAAAGGAAAGGAAAGGAAAGGAAAGGAAAGGAAAGGAAAGGAAAGGAAAGGAAAGGAAAGGAAAGGAAAGGAAAGGAAAGGAAAGAGCTTGCTATTTGCTCTGAGTGATTATGGGTTAGGAACAGGAGAGTTGGAAAAATTGTTCTTTCTGTTTCTCAAAGCAAAAAACCTTTGCTGGTACAAAAGAAAACATAAACGGTAAAATGCATTTTTGTTACAATGCATTCAAACTTGTGACATAATCTATTGACATTTTTGGCCAGATTAAAAACCATATAAAATTAAAAATTAAAGGCAGGGAACTGAGGATGTAGAGAATTCAGTTGAAACACTGACATTTTCACTGATGTATTTTTTATTATTCCTGTTATTAATTACTGTTAATTTTTATTTTCTAGTGGTTTTTTTTTTTTTTTTTTTTTTTTTTTTTTATGGGAGAGAATGTGAGACCTTTGTGATGCTAAACTATCAATTTTAAGCTTGCCAGTCATTTTATATAACCTGAGGACAACAGAATACAAAATTCCATGAATACTTTTAAAGATTAAAGAGTTTATATATATATTTTCAAAAAGTTGATCTCATTTAGGTCATAAATAATTTAGATGAAATAAGAGAAATAAGAATGAAACTAATATTTCCTTCCCTAGAACTCAGACTGAACACTTTAATGCTGAGCATTTAAAAAAAAAAAAAAAAAGTTGTTACAACATTAATTGATTTTCCTCTGTGTTTCCTAGAAGCAGAAATATTAAGACAAATGTTTTGCTTGCCATATTTCTGTCCTAAGCAATGGTAAGATCAGCGTTAGAGAGTGTTACATTGTCTGGGAAAGCTTGCTTGTAAAAAGCATCCGGTATAATTTTACAACTGAGTGGATTAGTTTGTGATAGCATTGACATTTGGGATGTTGCTGCAAACTAATTATTTTTAAGGTTTTTCCTTTTTATTGCTGATTACCTATGGGTTTTACTACATCCAACTTCTCCTTTCTCTGCTGACATATAGACAAAATAACTAACAGTATGCTGCAATCAGTAGTCAAAAATGTCCCAAAGCAGATGTTTCTATTGTTATAGCAAGGAAATCACACATATGCTTATACACATAGCCAATGCTTTGTTTATACATTTACTACCATGTTTGCTGTTAACTTCTATCCTACATTGAAGAAGTCATCTTGAGTTGCCTCCCCAACATATTATATGTAGATCTTAAACCTGTTTCAAAGGTGATTTTCCTTATTTATATGTATATTAAAAAAATCCAAAACACTCAAAAGAAGTTGAACTTGGACTTCAGGGACTTTTTCTATCAAAAACCAAACAACAAACAAAAAACTGATCCTTCCTTCCTTCCTTCCTTCCAATTCAGCCTACCATTTATAAATGAGTGTATCTTTTCTGTTTCTCAAATATTTCTCAAAATTTTATAAGATTAGTGGGTTTTGTGTTTAGGTTTTGATATCTTTTCTATTTAATCGATCAATTAGCTTAATCATTTCAATAGTATAATACCCATTCATAACTTATTTAAGTGTTCACTGTGCAAGTCAATATTTGGTAAATGTCTGTTTTTATGCATTTTCTAGTTTCAGCAGTAAGAAGGTTTTTGAGGTTTCATTTACTATGATACTATTATTCCTGTCTTCTGAATTATGTGAGAGCTTGCCATTACAATGTAAATTGCTGTTTTCATGTAATGGATAGTTTTGTAATTTTTTATTACATGTTTAGTTCACTAAAATTTGACTAATTTTAGCTCTGATTATTTTCACTGTGGCTATATTTTTATCAGTGGGAAGATTGTTCAATATTCATATATTTTACAATTAGCAATATAGTGCAGTTTTCTGTTCTTAAGCATGGATGGCCACAGCTGAATCTTTGCACACTATGCTGTATTAAAAAAATAAAATTAATTTTCTTAACGGGTAATTCTTATAGATGAGATAATAACATCTCTTACCTTTACTTAGGTTATGCACAGGCCAAGGCTGAAATGATATGTTGTTAAGAGTGTATCTTGACATACCTTGTGAACTGTCAATGTTTTTGATATCAAAGAGATTTAGAAGCTGGGAATGTTAGATACCCTTTAAAAAAAAAAAGTGTTAATGAAGATCCCAGATGTATACAATTTGCCAGTCATGAAGAGATGACTTAGAAAGGGTAACCCTTCAAGGGTTAATGTGTTTAATAGTGCTACTGCATGAGAATATGAGCTGGGTGGCAAAAAGAGGATGGTGGGAATTTTTAGCCTTGTTATACTGCCTAAGTGCCAAATCAGTGAGGTGAAAGGAGGATGACTTTTTTTTTTTTTTTTCCCATTCTGTTCTCCCTACTAATATCTGATTGTTCTTCACTGCTGATGTGACTGAAGAGTAGCAGGAGAACACCCCACAGATCCTAGATATTACACATACATAAGAGCAAATACATCAAGATACACATACATACATCAAGAGCAAATATATCAGATTTTTTTTTTTTTAATTTATTTAGCATTTCTATGGTTGTGAGTTCTGTTATAATCTGGAATGATTTTATTGGAGATATTATGATAATCCACAAGCCACTGATGCTTACTGAAGTCATAATCTATCAGATTTCTTCTCTCTCTGAAATTGAAATGGTGCCTCTGGATGCTGCAGATACAATCTGTTTGATGGCATGTCTATGTTTTTATGAGTTTCTAAGAGATGAACAGGAAGGTGTTGTTCAGAGAAGCACAGATTTTCATCTAATGTATCAGATAGAGTCAGTGTACGTTTCAAAATCATGTATTTTCTACGTAGTTAATAGAACCATATTAGGAATGCAGTTACTAGTATGATTAAAGGTTTTTGTTTGTTTGTTTTTGTTGTTGGTGGTGGTGGTTTTTTTTTTTTTTTTTTCCTAAGTAATGTTATAAGTAGTAATAAGCCATAGAGGGAAGTTTCAGCATTATTTTTCCAGGGAATTTACATGATTGGTTTATCCTTGTTTATTTCCCCTTGTCTTTCATGTGCTCTTGCTCACTCTCATACCTTCTTTCATGTGTTCTGCACTCTTCCCATCATACACTGTTGTGCATTGTCACATGCTCTCACATGCATGCTCTTCCTCACACTCTTTCAAGCTTTGTCTCTTCTGTCCACTCTCTTGTGTGTGCTCCCACCACCTTGCATGCCTGTTTTCTTGCTCACTTGCTGTCAGTCACTCACAGGTTCATTTGCTCTCATCCATGCTCTTTCTTGCTGTTGCTCCATTGCTCTCCTACTATCATGCTCACTCTTTCTCTCATGCTCACTCTTTCCCTTTTGCACTGACACACTTCCATTTTCTCACTGTCACTCGTACTTGCTTGCTCGTGGTTGCTTCCTTGCTGTCCTTTGTTCTCTCCCTCCTCCTCTCTTGCCATCTTGCTTTTTTGCCTTCTCACCTCATCTTCTTTGTCATCTCCCTCCCCCCCTCCCTCCCTCCCTCCCCCTGCCCCCCTCCCTCCCCCTCCCCCTCCCCCTCCTCCACACCCCACCCCACCCCTCCCTATCTACCTCTCTCATTTATCTCAAATTTATGCTACCTTATTTTTTCTAGGAAAAAAAAAAAAAAAAAGTCCTTTTTGTTACTCAGAAAGTGACCAGGGATTAGTGATACAAGGTAGTTCAGTCACCAGGGTAAATACTGCTTTATGAACCTTGTTAACTGGATTCACAGGAGAGATTTTTTTTTTTTCCCTTATGGTGTCATCCCCTCTTCCCCCCCACCTCCACCCCCCTTTAACAACACCCCCACCCCCTTCCTGCATTCAATCACATCATTGCTTGGAGGCAAGAGAGAAGGGGGAGAGGGGAAAGAAGCTCATTTAGCAGCCCTGGTACACATAGGCATCACAGCACCAATCAATCAACACACATGCTTTCCCACTGAGGCTCCCCTGTGACCTTGAGAAGTGTGACAAATGACTTAGAAGACAGAACAGACAGAAGGTTTGTGATAAACCAAAAAAATATGTTCTTCTGGGTGACGAAGAACAATAAAAATGAAGAGTGAGAGTAGATATATATTTGGTTTGAACAAGATTCGATAAATTCTGTAACTACCTTTTGCTGTACTGGCTGTGGTTAGAGGAGTATACTGTCATGGTAATCAAGACTTCTTCAATAAAACTCACTTCAGTGTTTACAGTACTTTTTTGTGCAGTACTGCAGTACTTTATGGCTCTGAGTCCTCAACTGTGGCTGGAGGTTGTAGTAGTTATTGACAACAGATTCCAGAGACAGCATATCTCATCAAATTCCTGTTGAAGGAAAATAATCAGCAGAGTGAATCACTTAACATGGATTGACTTGACTCATTCTGAAATCTGCAGCACGTTAACTCAGTAACTCAGTCCTGAGATTATTATTAATCATAAGTGCTAGATTAATAACTGCAGCAATTTACAGTCTGGCTGTAGATACATTTTCAGCAGATTATTTATTTATTTATTATTATTTCTTCAGACATTGTATCTTTTTTTTTTTTAATACAAGCAGTTGGAGTCAGCAATATTTAAATATCTGTTATGTATCTATGTAGCTAGTGCACTATAAGAGAAACAATGCATTTTCTTGCATCCACCAATGTGTGTCTAGTCTTAGCAGTAAACAATGTCTGTCAAGAGAAAGATATATTTTGCCACATTATTCATTCTGTGTTTCCTTCAGAATGCAGATTGGTATTTTCATTACTGATTCCTACCCATTCCATTTTTTTCTAGTCCATTCATGATCCTTATCTATATATCTGTATTTCTTCCATGTTAGGCTCCTAGTAATAGCAATTGCTTTAACACATTTCAGCCAGGAAAACCATTGATACTACTGTTTCTGTACTCAGATTCCTCATAGCTCAATAGAGAAAGTAGTGACTGTTGAAATACAGACTGCCAAATAAACATCAGAGGTCAGTAATGCTTGTTCTCCATTGTTGTCATTCAAATCTATATTGGCCTGGTTCTAATCTCATTGCCAGAGATTAGAAAACTATTTTAATTCCAACTTTTTTTCTTGTTCTGGACAAAATATGTTTATTCTAAATAAGTTTGGAGACTACACTTTTTCTCATATCAGACTGCACTTTCTAGTGCTGGAACAGTTATTTTGGTTCATTAAGCTCAGTATCAGTGCTAGGAAAGGCTAAATGAAAGGAGGTGGCATGTGTTTGGGGAAGCAGGCAGTAAAATGTTGTCATCTTCTGATGATGTTGAAGCTGATCAGATTTACTGGTAAAATGCCCAGATCTCCCTTGTAGCAGACATAATCCAGTATATGTCTGATGTTTTAGAGTGCCAAAATTGCAAATCAGAAAAAAATAAAGCATTACCTTATGGAGAGCTTGAAATACTTTGGAGAAATATAATCCATTTTAAGGAGGAGTGAATGACAATCACTATAAGGTCCTAGAAAATAACTGGAGAAAGCGGTCTGTTACCATTCCAAGAGATCTGTGTTGAATTTGCCAACAAGAGATGTTCTATCAGAGGACAGCAAATACACATCAGGAAAAAAATCAGAAAGTTGATTGTTCCTAGGGCTTTTAATGAGGTTAATAACCCAGTCCTGTAGTACAACTAATTCCTTCAGCACCTTGCTGAATGTACTTCTGTTCTGAAAGTGTTAGGCTCCTCTCCCCCAGCAGATTTAGCTGCATTTTTCATTCAGGTAAAGCCAAATTGGCACTGTGCTACTTTACTGCCCACTCATCCCCTCATTTGCTCTAATGAGGGCCTTCAGAGTGGGTCTGCCTATAGAAAATGACAGACAAGGGGGATTATAGATTAGTCTGAAGTAACAAAACAAAACAAAAGCGTAGAAGTGGTTTAGGGTAAGCCATTAACTATGTATTACATTTACTAGGTGCTATGCTCAATTAATATGAGTAACTATTCAGAAGTGTAGAAAGCAAGACTCTAGCTTTCTGTCCAGTAGATATTTCAAATTCAGGATATTTTACCCAACAAAACCAGAAAGCCATTAAATGGTTTTCAAGAGCTTCTGCTGTTGCAAGGAAACTGTTTTTTAAAGTGGATATCATGGTGCAATGTTGTCCACTTGGAATTCATTTGTTTTATGTAGATCAAGTCAGTGTCTACCAAAAGTAGTTAAAAACTTTTAAAAGTATCTTCAAGGACAGGGAAACATGAGCATCTGGGTATTTTTGTTAGTTTGGGAACACAAGTCATGTAGCTTTGTGTCTCAAAGAGATAATGAAAATAGAAAAGAGACTTGAACCTAGGTCATTAAAGCCCTCAGATAACACTTTAATCACTGTACCTATCCATCCTTTGGAAGAAGATTATTAATGCAGGTATTTTCATCTTCTGTTTTTAAAAGTCACTTTTCTCATAAAATAGCAATACACCTCAGTGGATAGTTTCTGCAGCTCCTGGGTTTAATACAAATTAAATAATAGGTTCTTTGTATTGTCAATGCCAAAAGCTTTCAGAGTGACTTGGTTTATCCTGCAAAAGAAAGGTTAGCACATTTTTGTTTAAGAATACGTATCTCTTTTTAAAATTTGTCTTCATATTACAGAAGAATAGACCCATTTGGCTCATTCAATTTACCGTTTAAGGCAAGAAATTCTAGAAGCCAGATTCTCAGACAACTCCATAGCCTATTTAATGGAAACACAGCATTTTATAGGGTGAATGCAAGGCCTGAATTGGCTTTAAAACTAACAGTAACTTTGGGAAGCATTATATATGATTTTAATAAAAATAAAATAAAAGCAAAAAAAACCCACCAAAAAACACTTTTCTATAATTAAAAGTTTTAAGAGGAGAGCACAGTAAAACTGGAGCTTAACTTTGCAGAATAAACCTGTTCTTATAACTGTTTTTGAACTTTATCACAGAATCACAGAATTGTAGGGGTTGGAAGGGACCTTGAAAGATCATCAGGTCCAACCCCCCTGCCAAAGCAGGTTCCTTAGAGCAGGCTGCCCAGGTAGTCATCCAGACGGGCCTTGAATGTCTACAGAGAAGGAGACTCCACAACCTCCCTGGGCAGCCTGTTCCAGTGCTCCGTCACCCTCACTGTGAAGAAGTTCTTTCGCAAGTTGGTGCAGAACTTCCTGTGCTCAATTTTGTGGCCATTACCCCTTGTCCTATACACACAAACCACTGAAAAGAGGTTGGCCAAATCCCTCTGTCTCCCACATTTAAGATATTTATAAACATTGATAAGATCCCCTCTCAGTCTTCTTTTCTCAAGGCCGAACAGACCCAGGTCTCTCAGTATTTCCTCATAGGGAAGATGCTTCAGGCCCCGTACCATCTTTGTTGCCCTCTGCTGGACTCTCTCCAGGAGATCCCTGTCTTTTTTGTACTGGGGAGCCCAGAACTGGACACAGTACTCCAGGTGAGGCCTGACCAGGGCAGAGTAGATGGGGAGGATCACCTCCCTTGACCTGCTGGCCACGCTCCTTTTTATGCACGCCAGGATCCCATTGGCCCTCTTGGCCACCAGGGCATACTGCTGGCTCATGGTCAACCTGTTGTCCACCAGGACCCCCAGGTCCTTCTCCTCAGTGCTTCTCTCCAGAAGGTCATCCCCCAAAACTTACTACTTTATTGTAGCAAGATTTAGTTCATAGGAACATTATGAATCATACTGATGCAATATTTGTTTCGAATGTGGCATTTTAGTTATAGTTTAATTTTGTGTCTCATTCATGCTTCTCCATAGCTATATAAATGCAGAAAACCTTCAATATGTGGCAAAATGAGACAAAAGCAAACAAAAACATGCTTGTTGTGTTGTATCAGAATTCAGATTTTGAGTTTTTATTTTTTTTTTCCCCCCAGCAAAGAAGTCCAGTGACAATGGATCCTCACTGGTGTTTTATAACCTTTACATAATTATTAAGGTGGAGTCACCGTAGATCATAGAATCATAGAATCACAGAATCATAGAATCAGAGAATCAGAGAATGGCTTGGGTTGGAAGGGACCTTAAAGATCATCTAGTTCCAACCCCCTTGCCATAGGCAGGGACTTCACCCACTAGATCAAGTATCAAGTATCAAGGGTCCCATCCAGCCTGGCCTTGAACACCTCCAGGGATGGGGCATCCACAGCCTCTCTGGGTAACCTTCTTCCAGTGCCTCACCACCCTCTGAGTAAAGAATTTCTTCCTAACATCCAGTCTAAATCTCCCCTCTTTCAGTTTAAAACCATTCCTTCTTGTCTGTCATTATTTACATTCCCTCATTATCTATGTGAGTAAAGAGTCCCTCTCCATCGTTTTTATAAGAATCCTTTAAGTATGGAAAGGCTGCAATGAGGTCTCCCCACAGCCGTCTCTTCTCCGGGCTGAACATCCCCAGCTCTCTCAGCCTTTATTCATAGGAGAGGTGCTTCAGCCCTCTGATCATCTCTGTGGCCCTCCTCTGGACTTGTTCTAACAGCTCCACATCTTTCTTGTGTTGGGGGCTCCAAACCTGGATGCAGTACTCCAGGTGGGGCCTCATGAGGGCAGAGTAGAGGGGGACAATCACCTCCCTTGACCTTGCTGGCCACACCTCTCTTGATGCAGCTCAGGACACTGTTGGCCTTCTGGGCTGCAAGCGCACACTGCTGGATCATGTCAAGCTTCTCATCTACCAGAACCCTCAAATCCCTCTCCGCGGGGCTGCTCTCAATAAGTTCTCCTAGTTTGTACTCATGCCTGGGGTTGCCCCAGCCCAGTTGCAGCACCCTGCACTTGAACTTGTTGAACCTCATTCAGTTTGTTTGGGCCCACTTCTCAAGCTTATCCAGGTCCCTTTGGATGGCATCCCTTCCTCCTGTTGTATGAACTGCACCACTCAGCTTGGTGTCATCTGCAAACTTGCTGAGGGTGTACTTGATCCCATCATCTATGTCATTGATGAAGATATTGAAAAGCACCAGTCCCAAGACAGACCCCTGAGGGACACCACTTGTCACCGGCCTCCACCTGGACATAGAGCCATTGACCACTACTCTCTGGGTGTGTCCATCAAGCAAATTCCTTATCCTCTGAATGGTCCACCCTTCAAATCCATCTCTTTCCAATTTAGAAATCAGGATGTCATGGGGGACTGTGTGAAAAGCGTTACAGAAGTCCAGGTAGATGACATTGGTTGGTCTTCCTTTGTCAACTGATGCAGTCACTCCATCATGGAAGGCCACCAGATTGGTCAGGCATGATTTGCCCTTGGTGAAGCCATGCTGGCTGTCTCAGATCACCTCCTGGTCTTGCATGTGCCTTAACAATGCTTCCAATGCTTTTCTAATTGCACCATGGCTTCCAACTCCTCCTGCTTATTCCCCATGCAGCGTACATTGGTGTAGAGGCACTTCATAGCTGGGCTATGGGCCGCATTACCTTTTTAGAGGAGCTGTTCCCAATTCCTATGGGACGAATAAGAGTAAGCAGAAGAGTAAGGACAAATGAGTACATAAAGAGGAACTGAAAAAAAGGAGGCAATAAATTATCTAACCAACAGTGAAATTTATTTTGAATGAAATTTCATGAAATTTCATGGCTCAGAAGACATGAGACCATGTGCTATGTTAAAGGAAGGTGTACTGGAGTCAATGCCAGTAAATTTAAATTTAAACCATTGGTTATTGTTTTAGTAACAGATGAAAAACACAGTAAAAAAAAAAAAAAGTATCCCATAAAGGTCTATTGTCTTCCTGAGTCCAGTCTTGTCTTTAAGAAAGAAAAGAAAATGAAACCCTCCTGAATTGTAATGAAATGAATTTTATTTTGCAGGCACTGTGCCCGTGCCATTTCATTTCATTACCAACATGCTCTGAGTGGGCTGGAATCAGCAAGAACTACAGGCAATGCAAGGTGATGATAAGCATTTCATCATGGCCCTAAACATATTAAATTTTTAGCTATAAATTTTATCAACAGCATCTACATGGCAGGATAGCATTTTCCACCTTCTTTCTTTGGTCCCCTCTCTCTTCTCCTTTGCTCTGCAAATATAACTTGTGCTTGACAGTTGTGAAAACAATTTTTTAGAATTCTATAAGTAAAAATAAATCTACAGTTTAGCTAGTCCAGCAATTATCATTCAGGCTATCTCCTGTACATACTGAAAGTGGGAAAACAGTTACAGCATGAGTAAGGGGAACAATAGACAAACCTCATCAGGATTTGTGACAGTCTCCCAAAGATTTCCACCCAAAACTAATAGCATATCCCTGAGAAATACTATTAAATTGAAGACCTCATTCCAAGTTTCTCCAACAGTTTTTAGTTTTACACAAGCTTTTTTTTTTTTTTTTTTTTTTTTTTTTTTTTTTTTAGAGTACTTATAGGGAAATAAAAAGTTTTAACTCTAAACAAAATTTGTAGATTTGTTATTTCTAATAGAACAGAATAATTCAGTTGGAAGGAACCTTCAACTATAATAATAAAATAATCAACAAAATTTAACCATTTTCAGATGACAGTAATGGGTAAAAGATCAAAACCAGAAGTAAGCTTTAGTATACAAAAACATTTTTAACGAAAAGTTCTTGGGGTTCAGAACCAAGAGAAAACTAAATCCTCTGCATTACCAGGTGATATCTAAGTAGTCAGCAACAGACAAGAGGAAAGATAGGGCTAAGAAACAGAGGGAACAGATGATCATTTTGTCTTATTCTGGAAAAGGGCTGGTCTTTCTGAGCAGCGCTCAGGGTAACTGTAGTAACATCTTTAATGATAAGAGGGAGAAAAGTGCTTCTTTGAGAACTCTTGAGGCATGACAACCCTGGGGCTGGTTACAAGGTAATTAGTTTCAGAAGAGAAGACTCTAGAGTAGATGAAGAAAGTCCTAATTGTATTAATAATGAATTCTGTTCTTATATAATGCTACAATATGGTTCATTGTTGGAAAAGTGGTTTTAAACAAGTATGTTATTTAAGTTTTTCCTAACAGAGTGGTCTTGCAGGGAAGAAGACCATAATCACAGAAGCGATGTAACTTAGGAAAACTTGAACAAGTGATATGTTGCTCGTCCACTAAGTTAGTTTTGAAGCTTATAAAGGATCTAGGGGGCAATAAAGTAGTGATTATAATTATATGAGAAACTCCTTGGGCATGTAACCATATGGGGAGTAAGTAAGAAGTGAGAATGCTTCAAGATCCTAAAGATTATATAAAGTATATACAGTTACTTCTTTTTCACCTTCTCATCTATTACAAGGAAACGCATCCTGTTCCTCTGTCTGGACTTTATGATTCCTATTTTTACAGTTAAAAATAAAATGTTTTTGCCTGTGAAGGAGAGAGGATTGATAAGCAGTGATGATTAGAAAATCAGTAGGTTTACCTGGATTTCGTGTTAAAACAAAACAAACTTGCAGTTTGAGAAAGTAAGCTAATTGTTACATCACGCCTGGAAATATGACTAGGCTTTTCTGTGTTATCTGCAAAGTCTTAATATCATCATTGATTACACTCCAAAGTAAAGAAGAAAAATAAAACTGAAAGGCATTTCTGTGTCAACATATCTGTAGAATATTAATCCTTTTCTTTAAATAATATTTTAATTATTAATTTTACTTCATTTTTTGTTATATAGTTTTTTTTTTTTTTTCTAGATTAAATGGTATAGCTTATTTCATGCATATTGAACAGCCTGATGGAGGTGGCATTTTTATGGGTTGCTTTGGGAAGATGCCAGGAAATAGCAGCTTTCATTGCAAGTCTTGGAAGTTGCCCTAATTATTGTTGAAAGAAAGTAAGGAACCTACCTAAGTTCTAAGATGGTTTTCATCACTTCAGAAACTTGTCTTAAACAAGTAAAGATAGCAATATGGATTTTTCTCCATCTTCTTTTCCTGCTAGGAAAAATGCAGCAGTGGCTCAAAGACGCATCATATAATAAATGATTAGAACAGCATCTATGCATTGAGTTTATCAGACATTAGATCAGGCTCTATGTGACTGCATCATGTCTATCTCTGTGCAGGAAGTTTAACATGAAAAAGGCTACTGTGAATAGGGGAGGAGTACTCTGTGTCCGTCATGGACAGAGCAAGAAGTAACCGGCTTAAACTTCAGAACTGAAAACTTTCTTCTTATAACAGTAGTAAAGACTCATCATCTGAAAACAGATTACTTGGAGAGATGGAAGATTTATTACTGGAAAGGCAGAACTGACAACTATCTGTTATAAAAAGCATAAATGGAGTTGGTCCTGTCCTAGAGTAGGAAGCAAGAAAGGAACAACTAGGAAGCAACTTCCTGCAATTCATTTCAAACCTTTTAATTTCATTACTCAAAGCAAACACTAACAGTGTTTCTTTCTTTAGGTATGCAGTCGGAATTTCATTTATAGGAACTTGCATACTTCTGCAAATAGCAGACTTCAAACTCTCTCCCAACTGTAATGCAAATTCAAAGTTGTTTTTTTTTTTTTTTTAATTCCTGCAAGCTATTCAACCAATAAATTCAAGTGCAGTAACCATCAGAAATGCTACTCCCCCCTCTGCATCTTAGCTTGTTAACAGATTTCAGCTTCTTGGCCAAATCACTTCAAAAGAAGAGGCAGCAAAACCTTAATGGCTGTTTCTTTTGTGATATGAAAAACAAACAAACAAACAACAACCAAAAAGCACAAAACACAAAACCAAAACAACCCAATTGTTTAAATATTGCATCAGTATGATTCATAATGTTCCTGTGAACTAAATCTTACTACAACAAAGTTTACCCATGTAAAAAGCAGTGCATAAAGTTCAAAAACGGTGATAAGAACAGGTTTATTCTGCAAAGTTAAGCTCCAGTTTTACTGTGCTCTCCTCTTAAAACTTTTAATTATAAAAAGTGGTTTTTTTTTTTTTTGCTTTCATTTTATTTTTATTAAAATCATATATAATGCTTTCCAGAGTTACTGTTAGTTTTAAAGGCAGTTCAAGCCTTGCATTCACCTTATAAAATGCTATGCTTCCATTAAATAGGCTATGGAGTTGTCTGAGAATCTGGCTTCTAGAATTTCACATTTCTGTTATTTTTGTAACTTTCACAAAGGCAAATTAAATCTGTTGCATGACAGAGTAAGGTGACACCTCAGCAGATTCATAATTCTTACAAATATTCCAAGTCTATTGCTATCCTAAGTAATGCTCTTCTCTGTGACTTTCAGAGTGCAAAAAATGCTTTTTATAGGCATCTGTGCTAGTTGTCCCATTCTTTGTTCTTCAAGTGAGCACAATGGAAGAATTCCAATATGCCAAATGGCCATGAGAAATCATCTCATGACCATCATGGCTTGTACACATGGCTTGTAAGGAGTTATGTTGTGCAACCCAAAGTGTCTTTTAAATTTCCATATGCTTCCACTGTGTCTTTGGTCTCAGAAGTTTTTTGGTTTAATTTGCACTGACTGGTGTTCAACCCAAAGCACCTAAATGTATCTCAATTATCTACATTTCTCACAATTATCTTATGGTTCCTTCTGTTTTCTTACTGTCATCTTTTGTTTTATGTTATTGATGTTATAATTCTAATAAGTATGTATATAAAGAAAAGCAATAACCACAATTACATTTTTTTTTTTAGGAACAATTTCTTTTTCTCCTATTTGCATTGTCTTGTAGTGATATAATTTTCCATTTGCTCTTTTTAAATATTTAAAGCTAGCTGGCAAGTGCCTTTGCTAATTTGTCCTTCTACTCATTGCTACTCTCATCAGTGTCATTTGATGAGTTATCAGGAAGTATTATTTCCTGGAATGGTACACCATTAGCCAAATGAAGCTATCTTGCCAGTCTCCAAATGCAGTACTTGTTCACTTCCAATGAAAGATCTTTGACTTGTGACAAAGAAATATGAAGCTATGGAAACAAAGTAAAATGGATGGTGGCAAACCAAATTTTGCAGACTATAAGCCACCCATATTTTATTTGAAAACTTGGAAGATGTTGGCCTTTCTTTCTCTGTCTTTCTTCCCCAAATTCCAGGCAACTAATTTCTAGATTAAAATTAAAACAAACAAACAAAAAAACAAAAACAAACAAACAAAAAAAGCATAAGCCCTAAAACAGTTGTCAGCCGTCAGCGATCTCTTAATTTTATGCTCCCCTACTCCTGCTTCCCTTTCCTTCAATCTCCTCTGACCAAAAAAGATCCCACAGAGATACAAACTGCAGTATATGAACTACAATATGGTAGACATACAAATTGTCAGTATGGTTACATGTTGTTTTCAGTTTTAGCACCCATATCCTGGAGTTTTTAAAACAGTGCAAAATACTGGTAGTAGTGTTAGATGGTGAGAGTGACCATACAGACAGAAAAGGCTTTTTTCTTGGGCCTGGAATGTGACTTGAAATAATATGAATGATATCTATATGTCATACTACAATGATTTACTATTGATAAATCTATATTTCATATTCTGAATTATTTTCTCACTCTCAAGTACCTGAAAATGGATTCTGGGGAGACATATTCCATGATATTTCTATTCCTAGGGACTGAGATGAGGCTAACCATACCATAATTCAATGAATCTTTCCTTTTTAAGGATGAGTGCAACACTAACCTTGTCACAGTCATCACAGACCCCATTTAATTGCCATATAAATTACATACAGTGGACTACATTCACATCACCCAACCTTTACAGTGCCCTTAGAAAAATCCTGTCAGGGTTTGGGTAAATCCAACTTGTAAATATTGTCCATAAACTTTTGTGATTTTTTTTTTTTTGTGTGTGTGTGTGTGTGTGTGAATAATACATCTTTTCTTACCTATTAGTACTGTAATATCTCCCCCTTCTTTTATATTGATACAACTAATTTTTTTAAGGTAATTTGATTTTGGCAATCAAGAGAAAACATGTCTTTGATGATATTGTGGCTAACATTCTGGGTTTAGGTAACTGTCTCTATAACCTAGTTTTGAGTTTCTTCATGTCTAGGTTCTCTGTCTGTTATACTGCTTCTCTATTTTCTTTCTCGCCCCCTTTTCTCCCAAGTCTATTGTTGTCACACTGTCGGTAGCACTGAAACTTCAGTCTAAGCTGAGACCTTGAGGCTGGGCAGAAGAGCACTGCTGGTTGATAGAATGACTATTAGGTCATGGTTCAAAAAGAACATATATTTCCTGAAAACTCAATTTCCATAGTCCCCTATTTCTTCTATTTTCTGTCAGTAAAATGGCAAACTTGTTTATTCTGAAGCACTCTTTCACCTACCACATTACAATTAATAATTTGGTAGTACACATATGCTACAAGATACATCTTCTTCCTTACAGATATGAAAACATATGGCAGTGCATTTAAAAAAAAAAAAAAAAAAAGAAAGAAAAAAGAAAAAAAAAAAAGAAGCTTCTAATTCTGATAATTCACAAAAAAAAAATGATTTAAGAAACTTGGACATTTGAACTTTGAGCCCTTTTGAAGGTCTTGCCCAAAGTGTAAATTGGCAAGCATTTCATTATCGTAAGTAAAATTTAGTTAACACAGTTAATAGTGCATGTTAAGTTGTCTCTCTTCAAAGGCTTTGCAAAGTTTGTTATAGTTTACAATGAAGTAAATATCTGAATTTATAGTTAGAGAAAAAAATGCATTTTTGCCAACTGTACTTTTACCATCTCGCTTAGGACAATACAGACAGACTACATGATTCCTCCCATTGTAAGTAGCCTACAATATATGTAAGACCAGAAAATAACTGAGTGCCACCCATACAAAGTTAATTAAATGGTCATAGATGTCAATAAGAACTTTTAATATCTTCTAAATTTTCTTAGTCATTTATTATCATTCAATGATATTCAAATGATGAATTCAAAATCATACAATGTGGACAGATGAAAATCAAGGTGCTGATTTCGGCTTAGGCATTACTCACCCTTGGTTGCTTTTCTTACTGCTAGCAAAATATAATTGATTGATTTGCAAGGCAGTCAGATTGCATGTCTGGCTTAAGTACAATAAGCAGATTTCCAAGATGTCTGAAGAGATAAAAAGTAATATGAGGAGAAATTAAAAATTGAAAAATAGGTTAATTTCAATGGGAAAAGTAGGGAAATGATATACTGGGGGCATGGGAGAGGTTAGAATCCAAAACTACTAGAAGAAATTTAGTACATAATACTATACATCAAACAAAATTGCATTGATAATCTCATAGGTTCATCCTTTATTTGCCCCCTTCCCCCTAGTGTCCTTTATAGGAACCCTTACCAGTCATGACAAAACTTTCCTTCTGGCCATCACTTGGACGTTTTCATTGTGTTTCAGCCTTGCTGGCAACTTTCCCAAAAGAGAAAACTGTGACATTTTTATAGCAAGACAAAAATAAAAGAGGAAAAAAGTGTCCTATTCACCCACTTCTCTGTGTGGAGGTTTCACATTTGTGGTTTTAATGCAATTAATCAAAAACCAGATGCATTTGTATTCTCTGAACAGCTCAGGAATACTTTCATATTTTCTCAGTGTAGCAGTGTGAAATGGTGCAGGATGCCAAGGATAATAGTTCTGGGAAAGATATTTTTCATGCTAGGACAGTTCTTATGGGTTTTGTTTTAGATGATGGATTGCAAGTTCTCAGTCATTTGCAAGCCACAGGCTTTACATGTGCTCTCCACATTATCAAATTTCTCACTCAGTTTGAAAACCACAGCATTTTAATTGAAAGGAATGCTAGACTTTCCTGTGGTATGAATGTGGGAAGGTTGTTAGAGTCTGAGAAATAACCTTCCCTCTTCAGAAAAATAACAAATATGGTGCAACTGTTTTTACCTTAGTAACCAATGGGGCTGCAAGGTGAGTTGGCACACATTCAAGTGCAAAATATCAAACAGTGAACCCTCTGCTACAAGGAACTCTTTTTAAATTCACTGACTCGGAAGAGATTGAATATGTGAGGGCTTACTAATGACTAGCAATGGTGTCACTCTCCCTAGACCTGCCATAGAGGCATACTTTCTCCTTTGAGGCTAGTTTCAGGGTATGGCAGAGATTAGAAAGGATCAGAACAAGGGAACTGGGCATTTGTACAGCAGAAGCTCTAAGATCAGATTGGTACAGAGGAGGAGTTTAATTTGACTCAAATGGAGGAGTTTAATTTAGCTCTAATTTCACACAGTAAAACAAACTCAGCAAAAATGATTTTTTTAGGGCTCTAGCACCTTAAAATGTCTTAAGATAAAAAAATAGTTGGGCTTAAAAATAAGCTAAGGACTCTATTTACATTCATGCTGCCTCTTTCTGTGGTTTTAAATACTGGCTCTTTCAGTGGCTGAAAATTTACATTTATAAAGGTATACATAGTTTACACAATGTTTAGGAACAGCTACTGATGTATGGAATTTGTAGGTTATTAATGTAACTTCACAGGCTGCTCATGATGTCATGGCTCCCCCATTCTTCTAACCCTTGTTCTAAGGACCTACATTCTATTTGGCAAGTTATTTCCACAGGTGTTTTTGGAAAACAAACAAACAAACAAAAAAAAAACCAAACAACAACACTATTTTAGATGAGAGAAAAGAAGGTCTATGTGGATTTCTAGAAATGTGAAACCATTCTTTAAATGCTTTCTTTTTCAGATATATATTATGTTAAATATTACATTATTTCACTATACATTAGCCTTTCTAGGGTATATTAAAAATTTGTCATTATGGCATTTATGAAGACAACAGTTTAGTGACTATCATAGAACCACAGAATCATAGAATGGCTTGGGTTGGAAGGGACATCAAAGATTGACTGTAATAAGATTGACACTGAATTAGGGAGAAGGACTACCAATGAGATTGAAATACATCTTGAAAAGTATCAGTTTTTCAGTTTTCACCTAAATAGTCCTTAGTCTTTTACAATATGAGTATTTCACAAAAAAGGTTTAAAAAGAAGGTTTAAAGAAGGTTTAAATCACAAGTTTTGCTTGCAGCTATCAGGTGCAATCTAAAATTTAGACAAGTTTTATAATACTTATAGAAATATACTTACCCTGAAAGTACAGTTGAAAGATTGTTTTGTTGCAAATTGCACTTTCTGTAAAGAAAGACCATAGTATGTCTCCAAGTCCAGACACTTCCTCAAAAAAGTATCTCCTGATACATTTCAGAAAATATTCTAGGCAAACAGTTAAAGTCTACAGTGTTTCAGCTAGATAAATTTTCTAAAATACATGCACTCACAATATTGGTTAGGGGGTGGACCACTGATAGGAAAAATCATTACCTTTTTTTCTTGAAGATTTTTTTGCCGTTTTGTCTGAACCAGCATTAGTACTAAATGGCTTACTTGTTTAATTTATAGAATTTTAGTTTCATTTCAGATTTTGTGATTTCCATCCCATTACTGTGAACTTAGACGTTATCTGGGAGGTCCAAAGAGCAAGCAGTTCTGGTTTGTTATGAACATTTTGTTTTGTCTCTCATTCCTTCCCTAAATGCAAGTACCTTTTACAGGCTCTATTGTGGTATATGTCTAATGAACCTTTTCTCTAATAGCTCCCAAGGAACAGCGAAATAACTACTTTGGCAGATGCTGCTGACCAAATTCTCTGGTTCTGTGGCTGCTGGTTCTTTTAAGGAACTTGTTTTCCTAAGTTTTGAAAAGTCAAGATCCTGCTCAATGTGTCCCTTGTGGAATGATAGCCTAACTTGCAATACCGTTAATCATCAGATCATTGTTCCAGATAGTGAAAAAGAACTGGTGGTAGCTGGCTGTATAATAAAACTATTTCTAATGGGAATTCATGTTCATCTCATGCTCTTCCAGTTCAGGAGAAGAATACAGAATGAGTTACAACTCCTGTCATATAATATTCTGTCTTTCTCTTTGATCTCTCAGCATCAGTTTTGACCATGCTACTGACAAAAAGGCAAGTCGTGCTCTTTTCCCTGCCTCCAGCTGTCTGTTCCTGCCACCTCCGTCGTGTCAGCACCAGTGAATGTTCAGCAGTTCAGGGAAAAGTAATAACTTGGGGAGGCAGGTCTACTTTTTAGTCAGTTCAAGGAACTGACATAACTGGTGAGCTACGTGATTTAAGTATTGACATAGCAAAGGGTGTGCCCAGAAAAAGAGGGACACAAGTGAGGGCCGTCTTTCTGGTGGCAGCACAGTCTGAGATCATTTAAAAGTTTATATAGTGGGGGAAAACGTAAAATAATAATAAAAAAATCTTTGGCTGGTGTTTGTGAATGTGTGCTAAGCTCTTGCGTTTAATGAATGTCAACTGCTTACTTCTGTTGGTATCCACCCTGGTCTGTTTTTCGCATTTTCAATTTTGGTGATATCTTGGGTGATATCTGAAGATTTCTGTTAGAACAAGTGAATTAGGTAGTCACATATGGTTTTCTTTATATTTATCAATGTATGCTGATACAACTATTGATTCATTTTGATGTAGGAATTAGCAAGAAAAAACTAATTCAGATTTGACATTTAGTTCTGAAAGTGCTGAAGCTCAGTTTTTCTGGTGAAGTAAATGGATGGAAGAATGGAAATTCCTTTTACTTCTCTTGATATCTTCTGGTGGTACAGTTTGTTTTCAGAAGAGCCTGGTGGTCAGGGGAGACAGTGAGAAATGTGGTGTTTTGAGCTAAAGACATACTGTAGCATCTTTCTGTTGAATTCTGTAATAGCGAGAGTAATGAGACTATCACTGTGTGGACAGAATACTAAATTAATATGTTGTTAATATTGTATAAACAGGCTTTCTTATAATTATGTTTTGTTGTTTTGTTTTGTTTTGTTTTCCTTCTGTTACTGAAAGCTGAAAAGATAATGCTGGAGTCCAGAATATCTGAAGTTTGTGTAGTTGTTGCTAAAGACAAAATTAGACAAAAAACAACTAAACAAAAAAACAACAAAAAAATAAACAAAAAACCCCACAACTTAAAGCCTCCATAAGACATTTCAGCTTTACCTAATTTCCTTCTTTCTTTTTCTGATGACTTCTATCAGTTGTCAAAGAAAATAGTTATGAAATGTTGAAAAAAGATGTGAGTTTCTAAATAGTTAGGTTGATTTTCAAATAATCTGAAGCTGGGAGAAAAGTTAAGCTATTTTTCGTCATTTCTGGCTTTTCTTTGGGACAGTGTGAGTTGTTTATTGTTAATTTTTATTTAGGGTTATTTTTTTGAAATAAAGAACTGCCTTTTTTTTTTTTTTTTTCTCTCTCTAGAACAATGACCAATTCTGCATAATGTACACTCACAAGAAATTGCACATTTATTCTGAAATAAATATTCTAAATAAATATTTATTCTAAAATAAATACAATAAATTCCTTCCTGTGAAGGAATAAGTCCATTGTAGATGCAGATTACTGAGCGTTCTTGAATTTGTACTGAGGTAATTTCAAAAAAATTGTCAAGATGGTTGGTAACAGGATACTGAGCCTTGACCTGAACCAGTATGACCTCTGGAGGCCATTCAATACAGCAATCCACTACTTGTCGTGTGACATATTCAACTGTTTTAGACTGTATTTATTGGGCTATTTAATTTTGTTTTGTGCTTCTGTCATGTCATCAATATTCTGATGGTCAAGGTATATAATGCTTTTGTGTTTTGTGACACAGAAACACCACCTTTTTAAATTTGTAGATAACTCAATCTTTTCTCTCAACTTAGTGCAAATTTTTCCACCGATCCAAGTAAACACAGTGACCACTGCCAAAAGTTGAATCTTCATGTAAGATTTTTATTTTCCTCTTAGAAAAATGCAATCTGGACAAAATCAATAACTTTAAGAAAGGAAAGATTTTCTCAAAATTACTGAACTGTTTTTATTTTGATGTCTTCCTAAAAGAATTCATCAATTTAAGTAAAATATAATTTTTATTTTAATGTTCCTTGCTTTCCTGAAGAAGGACATGGTAATTTTGGACTAATTATATATTGTTGTCTTTAATAAAAGTTGTTACGTTTTTAGATAATGCACATTAGTAGAGATGTCACAGAAAAGGAAAATAAAACCAGACAAACAAAATGAAAATTGTTATGTCTTGAAGAACTAGCAAAAATGTCAGAGGATGAAAAATGCAATACGTTTCTTTTCCATGATGTACCTTATCCAACAGAAACACTTCTTTTAAAATAGAATAAATGGATGACATTACCTATCTTTTTGGTATTTGATAAAATATTAAAGTATTCCAGGGAATAGGGAAGTCTTCACTTTCATTCTTTTTTTTTTTGTTTGTTTCTTTTATTATTATCATTATTAATGCATATATATATATATATATGTATTTCAAAAACACAGGACAGGTTTCCTAGGTGAATTGTGAAAGAAGAATTCTTATAGTCATATTTACAAAGTAATGAAAGAAATATATATATATATATATATTTTAACCATTCTGACAATGTTCTGCCTTGTAGTATCGGAAAAAGAAAACAACAACAACAACACACAAAAACTTGAAAATATAATGCTATGTATTATTGTTTGCTATATAGATACTTTGTGGCAGGACATAATAAATACTTACATTTTTTTTTTTTACTCTCTTCAGATAATCCCCCTGCTTTGAGTTGAATTTATAGATAGCATGTTGATCCGTTGTGACTGTATACCTCTGTGGCTTAGAAGAAGGTTCTACTCTCTGAAACGAATGAGTTGAAAAGCTCCAAATACAGGCCTGAAGGCAGTAACAGCTTCTGGGGACTAAATATTGGAATAGGGCCTTGTAAAGGTGTTTGTGTTTCTGGTAGCGGCGGGGCAAGTTCATGTGTTCAAATGCACATTCATGTTTTTTTTTGTTTTGTTTTGTTTTGTTTTGTTTTTTCTATTTGCATTTTGTGTATATCATGGAAAAACAGACACTCTTTTTTTTTTTTTAATTTACGTTTTAATTATGTTATCTCAAGTAAGACTGTAAGCCAAAATTGTGTCTAATCTGTGGGACAACTGAACTTGGCAATGTGTTTTATGGTTCTGGCCTGGGAATCCTGTTTTAGCATATGCCATAATGCCCTCCTCTCATATACATGCAATTATCTTTTTTTTTTTTCCTATTTAGGATTATTGTCCATCAAACATGATGAGATGGGGTTATCTTAGTTATGCTATAAATGTTGTGTGACATGCACTATGTTGTATATGCCCTATGCAGTTCTCTTAATTTCTGCAATTCTGATAAAGCTTGACTAATTTTATTGCAACTAGGATGATACTTAATATAGATTACGTAATTTAATGCTGTGGTAAAGTAATGTAGTAGACAGGTGATGTTGGCTTGAAAATCACACGAGAAAATTTTAAAGGTAAGAGGGGCTTCCTGTTTTGTACCTAATCTTCACAGAAGCTTTTAAAACCTCCGGCAACTTAACATGGATCTGTAGATCAAATTTTATAGTCTTCTGCTTTCAGCTGTTGAGGTTTTCTCCAACTTCCAAACAAATGGAAGCCAGAAATTTTTTTTCTTCCTCCTACTTATCCAAATTCATACAAATAAATAAAGTATGTATATGCAAGAGATGGAACATAGGGTGACCTGCTTTATGTAACACTTTAAATTAAAGCTGTGGGGAAAAAAGACTGTGGATTTAATGTGGGGAAAAAATATTTGTAATAGACTTGGTGATTAGAGTTTGTTTTGAGAATAAAAACAATTAAAGGAACAGTTAATATTATTCATTGAAGATCTTTGTGCAATACTACTGAAGCAAATGCTATTTGGTAAAACATACTCTGCAAAATTTATGTAATTTAGAAAGTTATCAATTGACAAATTTTCCTTCTTTGTCTAACTTCTAACATAATTTTCAGAGTTGCTTTTAGACTTTTTAAAAGTATTTCTTTTGGCACAAAACTGGTTATTTGTATTTTAGCTTGAGAGTTTTTGTTTGCTTGTTTGTTTTGTTTGTTTTAAAGCTCTATTTTCCTAAATTCAAAATTTAGAAGAGTCTTTGCAATTAAATATAGGAGTTGTATCACAGCACTAAATGCAACTTATCTTTGCAAAATCTGACATAAGTAATTACCATGGTAAAACAGATTCTGAATTAATTGATGTGCTAATATTTTCTTAAGGTTATATTAAATTTTATGAACATAATGGAAAAGTTATGTCGGATTTCAGAGTTAATAAAAGCTTTAAATTTTGTTGCTGTATTATCAACATATATTACATCAGAGGATTCTCTATCACATCAGGGAATACTGGATTTTCAATGGGACATTAAATGTCAATGTCAATTAAATGTCAATTCCCCAATCAAGGGAATGATTTTTATATTTTATCAGGAGTTTAAGAGTAATGAAGAGGCTCTTCTTGGCTGCATAAACTGAATCTGAGTCATGGAACAGTATTATTCTGGTTGGTCCTAGTTCTTTGTGATTGTCAGGCAAAAGGAGGGAAAGGAAGTGTTGTATTTTGCTTCTCTGTATTTTTGTGCCAGCTACCATAGAAATTAAAAATATAATAGATCTCTAATTTTCATGGATTAAACAATCCTTAGATGATGGGGATCTTAGAGATTTTTTTTTCCCCCTCTTCTCTAATTAGAAATACCTCTAATTAGAAATACCTCTTCTCTAATTAGAAATACCTCTAATTAGAAAAACCTCACTACAGGAAGGATGACTTCATGATGACCCTACATTCAAATGTTAAAACTAGTTGCTTATTTCAGCTTAATTGAACAAATCACATCTTTGTTCTGTACCCTAAGCATAGGTAAAGAAAAAGTATTACTAACTGTTAAACAAAATCCACTTAAAATTTAAAAATACTAAAAGAAATCAGAACAGGGCAAGCAGTAGTAAAATTTCAGATAAACCCTGGAAGCTGAAATGGAGAGGAGAACAGATCTATCTAATTAAGGGCTAGGAAACTTGGGGGGTGGGGCAGAGAAGGGAAGGATTCTGTTTAGGATGGTTAGCCCATGTTCTCTATTTTTTTTTTTTTGTTTCCCAAGCAAGAGATAAAATTTAAAAATAAGAAATTGCAACTTCTGTTACTCAAAGATCATGATTTCACTAAAAAATAGTTGGGGAAGTATTGGATGCAAACATGTGAGACAGAAATATTGCTGAACTGTTCACTCAGAATCCAATTCCAAAACACACTCTTTTTTACAGAGAAGGATATCAAGTGACTTGAACTGAGTACATGTCCACAAAATGTAGTGTGTATGTTCAGGATTTAGACATCTCTTTGTACTAAAGTGTCTCTGGAGTTTTTAATTGTAAACTTTTTAAAACCCTTTTAGTGTCAATCCCATCAAAATAATATTAGGCCTAAAAATGAAAGGATATTTCAACCAGTAAATATTGATACCTTTGTGTAAATTATGTTTCATGTTTTCTGCTTGCTCTATATGCACCACTTCTAATGAATCATGTGAATTATCCCTAAAATGACAAAGTAATCAGAACTAAGCAGAAATGAAGCAGAATTAAATTTAAAAAAGTTTTTTTTTTTTTTTTTTGGGGGGGGTGGTAGTGGTGGCAGGGAATGACAGTAGAATAGCTTTTCTCTGGTTTTCCATTTAGATTCTCCAGAAGGAAGACTGAAATACTTTTGGAATTTGCTGTTTATCTCCTAGACTGCTGGAAGATATAGATTTGACAAAACTTTTTTTTTTTTTAATAATATATATATTTGATTATACACTTTGGAAAAAAATCTAAAACAAAGAGGCTGTCTACACTTTCAAATGGATTCAGATTCTTAACATTTTTTTTTCCTGAAAATTAATTTAGACTAATTTTATCTGTTTCTAATGTCTCAAGTTTTCAAAGACCTTCTAAATCACCTGAATCTCCTAGATTTTAAAAAATGTTTCCCAATGTTTCCCTGGTTAAACAGAAGAAAAACCTTGTTCCTCACTCCCCCTTTCCCCCTCTGCAAAACTGAAAAAAAATAAAATAAATGAAAAAGTTGGTGTTATATAATTAATGACATAAGGAATCTCAGCAATACACAGGTTTTCTGGTTGGCAAGTGGAAACACAGAAAAATACAGTTACATAACATTAAATTTCCTTCAGAGAAACTGTGAAAGTTTATCTGTGATTGTAAATTTCTATCAGTATAGCCATATTTAAGATTGTTGTTGCTTTCAAACAACCAAACAAACAAAAGACAACCAACCAACCAATCAAAAACCCCTTCCATTATATTTTTACTTGCAGTAACCAAACTGTAAAAATTTGGACTAAAATATTATGTGAGGGATATCTACTATAGACATAAAAACTTTTGAAAAATACTGAATTAAAATAGTTCTACTGTTTCTAAAAAAATGAGATTAGAGAAAAATCTGTTTTCCATCTCTATATAATTTAACTTGACAAAAGAGACTTTTCTATAACCTTGTATGCATCATCTCATAATGTTAACGGTATCTATTGGCATTCTAAATGCCTTATTAAGTTAGCAGTTCCATATAAAATGGAAAGCTAATCAGATCAGCCAAGTGCCTGACAGTATGGAAAATACCTTTGAATAGTGATGATAAAATTCCTCTTGCTGAACTTTTGACAGCAAAATGATAGATATTGAATTACAAACCCTGATGTTAGACTCCATCTATAGTAAAAGGAGTGGCATGTCCAGAGAGCAGGTCACAGACGTGATTGCAGTAACAGCATAATGCAACTTGGAAAACTGAGTTGCAGACCATGTTTCTACCTTTGCCAGTAATGTTGAAAGTTGAGATTTGGTTATCCTCAGATTGCAGTAGAATATGCAGCAGAAATACACAAATATCATTTTGTGGCATTCTTTATTATTTTTCTTCTTCTTCTTCTTATTATTTTTTAAAAACAGTTTAAGGAAGGTGACCAGGTTAGGTCAGACAATCCACAATTCTGCTGGACTTCAGAGATTTTGGTGTAGACCTAAGATGTTTGCACTGTTTTCATTCTAACAGTCCTTGTTGAAATACTGTCAAAATGACATTTTGTGCCACTCAAAGGGTTCCCCCTTCGAAAAAGAATGAAAATAAAAAGCATTCATTTCACTGTTAGACATCTTTTAAAGAAGAAATTCACTTGATGCTGTAGTACCTACAACCCTATCCTAGCCAGCAGTTAATACAGACTATTGAACATATGCTTTCTTGGCTAGCAGTCAGACTTTTTTAGCAGAGATTATTTTATGCATACACTCCCTTTTGAGCTAATGAAATAGTGACAATATTTCTAAAGAAAACCTGTATATGAGAAAATTGCTTAGGCATGCACAGCCTTTTTTCAAGAAGCTGTCAAGGATTCATATTGATGCTTGATGGTATGTTATTAACATGCTTACAAAACTAATTCAAAAGCAGTAGAGTAGTGCTGTTTATACGATTTGTGGTAATATTACCATTACTAATTACATTATATTGTAATACTGATACAAATCAACTGCTGGCAATGTCAGGATTAGTGTGGGATGGTATAACAAGCAAAGCTTTTAGACCTTTTGACATTGTCTTATTGAAAAATGTTTGTTATCTTGTTCTTTAAAATGAGTGAAACGTTTGGTATCCAAAATACAGTAAAGACAGCATGTGTTTATCATGTATTTATTGACCTCTGTTTCCACTTCAGGCTTATCTTTCATAAAATTAGAAAATTTTTAGAGAGAAGACTATTGAAGACTATTTAAGAAGGTAGTGATGATTATGAAGAAGCCTCATTCACAACATGAAAGCATGAAAGGTGCCTTTTATCTATCTATCTATTTATTTATTTATTTAGAGAATGTGCGGCAATAGGATCAACACAGATCAGTTAAGATTTCTTGATGTATGCATCAACCTCTGACCAACTACGCAGGCAGCTGTGATAATTGTATTACTAAGTATGCAATGTTTTAAACCTCAGCACAGCCCCTTCCCGCTCCTTTTAATACTAACTTCAGTGTAAGTACTGAGATAAAATTTGTGACATTCAGACAGAAAAGAAAATAAGATTAGACTTACTAGAAACAAGCTATATGAATAATTGAATAGGAATGCCTGTAACAATGTAGGTTCTTTATGCAAATCTTGACAAAATATTTTTTTTTCAGTTTGTGAAAGAAAAGTTGCTAACAAAGGGCTCAGTCAATCAATTTCTAGTCATTGTAATCATGGTGATTTCTGGAGTTTCTTTGTGAGCATTGCTTTGTTTCTTTGATATTCTGATGGTCTTCATTAGGATTACTTTATTGCTATTCTTTATTGGGAGAAAAATAAACCTATAACAATAAATTCCACATGATTTCCTTCAGACTATTGTCAGAAGTTTACATTTTTTTTTTCTTTCAGTGGTAACATTAATTAACTGTACCCCTCCTCCTCAACCAGAAGGCTGCTGTTCACTTTATAATTTGTTCACTTCATAACAGAATTGCTGTGCCACTTGTGTAAATGATTACAAGAAAGTCTCAGTGTTCATTCCCAGCATGGATTCTAGCTTACAGAATTCACAGGATTGGAGTCAACGCATAGAACTGGGAGAAAAAAATAGTACATTGAATTGTAGTGCCACTTTCAAAGCTGAATCACCACTACCTTTGGGATTTCAGTAAAATGTAACTTTGCATCACTGAGAATCTTCCCACCAGACTAGAATTCTCTTCTGAGGGGTAAAGGATTGTCCTTCACAATATGCTGCCTCTGAGAGAAAGAGAAAACATGAGAGACATTTTACTGCTTTTAAAGAGAGAGACTACTTTTTCCTCCCACCCCCGCCCCCCCCTTTTTCTTTTTTAAACATGCTACCACTAATATGCAGATATTTAGAAATATCTGGAGAGTACATGTTATCAGCAATAAATTCTGTTTTCTTTTTCCCATTGCATATAGTTTTCTAGCTTAATGGTGTAGCTACTGAAATGATCTATCCCCTGGACGTTGTTGTTTTTCATATAATTGAGACTTTTGTATCTTTACTTTCAGAGAGTTTCACAACCATGAAAGGTTGTAAACCTTTAGCATTTACTGTTTTCATAGTTTATCGATATAAGAGATGCACTGCATTGAACAGCAGTACAGAGCCAGTCACTCTTGGTCAGGTAGTGGTTTGAATCTTTGAACTCTTTGACCATAGAATTTCCCATAAGTAGTCTGTTTGCGGTATTTCATAGATAAATCACATCTACTTTGAGCTAAATTGAAACCACCAATTTATTTCATGTGGGAATAACCCACATGGACCTAAGTAATGGTCATCTATTTCTCAAGAACCACATATTATTCTTTGTAGTATATGACCATGTCTTTGCTCTTGAGATAAGGATGGAAGTTTTCACAGTTCATAACATTAGGGAACAATAAGAGAAAAAAGCAAAACAAAACAAAACAATAATTTGGTATTTGCAGGATGATGATATAATCTTCTATGGCTGAGTCCAGTTGTAAACTGTCATCATTAACAATTAGTTCAGATCCCTTTCAGCCATAAAGAATTGTACTGAATTAGAAATGCCAAGACAGTTCTGTCCTTGGTTAATGATTGTGTTATGTTGCCTTTATGTGTGTATTACATCTAGATGTCTGTGTTCAAAACAAGCAAACTATTCTACTGAAATTATATATTCACCTTGGCACAAGTTATAAAATTTTATACCTGTCAAATCGTCTCATACCAGGATATCAGTTTTAATTAGACATTACATAGACAATAAATAAATGAGAACTAATTCACTGTAGAGTAAAAAGGTGAACTTACTGTTGGGTTTGCAATTTCTTTGCAGCATTATTTCCTTTTCACATTTCATTTTAACAGTTACTAGTCAAGTAACAGAGATTTATTTAAAAAAAAAAAAGAGTGGAACAAAAGCAGGAGGTAGAGATCCATGAAACAATGGTAAATACAAGATGTGACTTTAACAGTAAAATGTTGATAGTATACAGAGTAGTATGTTTCAAGCTGTAAGGGGGAATGCACATGGTTTGAAAATCAAACTTTCGTTATGAAGTCTCTTTTTGTTTTCTTCTGGTGGGGCAGAATTTCTTTGTGATATAGAAGATTTCTCTCACTAGATTTTCTTCATTCTGTGTTCATTGCTAATATCAATACAGATAGATTTTAGAATAGGTTTAAAAGAATGAGCAGTGAAAAATGTGCTTAATTTCTTTACCTAAGAAGATGTTAATTTGTCTTTCTAACAGCATACTTAATTGCTTACAAAGGAAAATAATTGCATGTCTTGTGAACCTTTCAGTTCTAACACTGACTTTATATTTTAACTTTAATTCTGTTTAATTAATTGTAATTTGCTTTTTAAGGTTTTACTCCAGAAAAAGAAAAAGATCCTTTAGAAAGTGACTTTGCCTGTTTTTTTTTTTCTATTTTTCCCTTTTTTTCTTTTTTTTTTCCTGAAAACATGCAAAATTACTTATGTCTACAACTGCTGTAGCTGTTGCTTTTACTTTCTGCATATTTATTTATTTATTTATTTATTTATTTCCTCTCTCAGGAGAAGCAGCCATTACCATTAGGTATTATTTATTTAATATTTTTATGTGATTTTTTATGTCTTTTAAATTACAGCCTTTAAAAATAATGGGAAGCTGTAGGCAAAAGAATGCTGAAGTCAATTTAAACCATGCCAGCTGGCAAACACAAGAACTCAGTAAATTGGCAAGGACTTATCTGGTGCTTCTTCTTCAATTTAATGTTTATTGTGGAAGTATTTTACATGTGTGTGTGTCAATGTGTCAAAATGCAAATCAGCTCATCATCCTTATTTCTCCTTCTTTCTGTTATGTGCTGGGTCTTTTATTTCTCAACTGTAATTAAAAGATCAGTAGTTCATTATTCCTGAGTTCTTAATAAATGGAGGTGATGTTACAGAACTTTCACAGGTATCTTCACAGAAAGGTACAATATCCAATGTAAGGATCCATGCAGAACCATATCCTCATATCCAGATGATATACATCCAGATGTAATACATCCAGTACACAGGCTCTCTAAGTGAGCAATTAAATTCAGTGCTCTCCTTTCAGTTCTCTCTTATACACATGTTACTTTGGCACCTAAGTGTAAAAAATGAATAAAAGATATTATCCCTGCTAAGGCTTATTAATGATCAAACATAAACAAGTCTCATGGCTTTTCTTTTCTACACTGCTGTTAGTACTTCCTGATTTGACAAGTTACAGTGTATTTTAATTTTACTTCTGTGCAAGAGTCTCCTATAGTAATTAAGTGGGAGAAAACAGAGAACTATGCTGGGGTAATGATGCTAGTGTCTTACAGCCAAAAATACTGTACATTCTTTTGAATTCAGAACTTTCTTGCTAGTTTTCTTTCCTTTTTTTTTTTTTTTCTTTTTACCAACAGCAGACCAACAGTTTGCAAACCAACATGATTCACTGAGGCATCTAAATAAAGGTTTATTTTTTTCTTTTGTGCGCTGTAATGTTCAGACATATGTTGTGAGTTGTGTGGGGCTCCATAGGAAAAATGAACTTTTTTCATGTTTAGCTTATGTTATTTAACTCAGTATATTAACTCTGTATTTTCCCCACACCCTTTTCAAAACCAACTTTCCTCCAACTTCTGGAAAGAGGCAAGTCCCTTTATTGGGAATGGGAGACAAGGATGTTCAGAATCTCTTGGTTTTGTCCATTAGTTTCAGAGAAGTTTGCTTAATAAGAAAGTTTATATACACAGTTCACTTGTACAAATCAGACACTGTAACTTCTACGGGTGCTCTGTGACATCTCTATAAACTATTTGAAGAAGAAAAATTAAGAATTTGGTGTCCAGGTAATAGGTTCTTCAAAATCAGGGTTTCACTTGTGAAATTGAGTTAAAATTTTGATGATAACAAAGTACAGCACTCTTCCTTCCTCAGAAAAGACTATGATTTCTTGCATCTGTATTTCTGAATATATGATCCTAGCAGAAAAGTAAAACAAACAAACAAACAAACAAGCAAACAAAAAAACTAAAAGTTTGATTAATGGGAGCTTAGAAAGCTAAGTTTGAGGCCTGATCTCAGAGCTTTTAGACTGGAAAAAACGTCCCATTAATTTTAGTGGGAGTTTTGACTGCACAAGGACTTTCAAGATCACGTACTTTCTTGTTCATTAAAGGATAAAAAGTAATTAGAAATAAAGCACAGGAAAGATTTTATGTAGTATTGCTTTTGTCAGCTGAAAAATCCATATTATTGTAGGAGTTTAGGCTAATCTCTTTCTCTTCCTTTCTTGCATAAAATGAAGACACAGTAGGTTGTTTTCAGACTCTTAGCAGGTCTGTCGTTCTATTTGTTCATTTTACTGGGTAAAAGCAACTGCCAAGTTGTGTGTGTTTGTGTGTTCTTACTTGCTATGGATTACAATCAAATCTAGGATGCTGACTTTGTCATTTCCCTTTTCCATCCAAACTGTTTAGTTCAAGATATTCTCACAACCTTTTTGTTTGTCAATGGTAGATGATAGATGAAATAAAAAGCCTGTGTGCATTTTGGTTGAAGGTTTTTGCTGATGTCAGCTCATGAAATAGAAGAACAGTTGGAGAGAAAAAGATAAAACTGTACTAACTTACAGAAACAAATCTTGCATGTTTTATGATACCTTAAATTATGTTGACTTTTCAACCCCTTTTGATGAAGAAGCTATATATTCTTAAGACCTCTCGAATCCAACCCTGAAATTGAAATGTAAGGTTGTGGTGGTTTTACTCGGGTGGGCGGCCGAGCTACACCAAATCCACTCTTTCACTCCCCCTCCTCAAAGAGGAACGGGAAGAAAATATGATGAAAAGGGCTCAAGGGTTGAGATAAGGACAGGGAGATCGTGCAGCAATTATTGTGATGGACAAAACAGACTCAGCATAGGGAGATAGTAAGATTTATTACCTATTAATAACAAGCTGGAGAAGTGAGAAACAAAGGAAAGAAACCAAAAGCACCTTCCCCCCCATCCATCCTCTTCCACCTCCTCCTCCCGAGCGGCGCAGGGGAACGGGGGAACGGTGGTTATGGCCAGTCTATAGCGCTTCTTCGCCGCCACTCCTTCTCGGTCACTCTCGTCCCCTGTGCTGTGGGGTCCCTCCAACAGGATGAAGTCCTTGCCGAACTGATACAGTGTGGGCTTCCCACAGGCAGCAGCTCTTCAAGAACTGCTCCAGATATGGGTCCGTACCACAGGGTTCATCCCTCAGGAGCAAACTGTTCCAACCTGGATCCCCCACGGGCAGCAGCTCCTGCCAGGTCACCTGCTCCTGCGTGGTCTCCTCTACACGGGCTACAGGTCCGGCCCGGAATCTGCTCCGGCAGGGGTCTTCCACAGGCCGCAGTCTCCGTCGGTGCAGGTCCACCTGCTCCACTGTGGTCTCCTCCACAGGCTGCAGCGTGGAATCCTGCTCCACCGTGGTACTCCATGGGCTGCAGGGGGACAGCCTACTTCACCATGGTCCTCACCACAGGCCGCAGGGGAGTTCTGCTCCGGCGCTTGGAGCACCTCTCCCCCTCCTTCTTCACTGACCTTGGCGCCTGCAAGGCTGTTCCTCACTCCTCTCACTCTCCCAGCTGCTGTGTGGCACAGCATTTTTTTCCCCTGTCTTAAATATGCTCTCACAGAGGCGCAAAACAACATCACTTATTGGCTCGGCTCTGGTCAGCAGTGGGGCCCTTACCAAACAGCGGGCAGCTTCTAGATCCCTCTTACAAAAGCCACCCCTATGGCCCCCTGCTACCAAAACCTTGCCACGTAAACCACTACAAAGGTAGTCATGAACCCTTTCAGAAATCATGAATTTAGGTCAACAAATAATGGGAGTGCTTTCTGCACTGGCCTCAGGGACAAGGGACTCATCTCCTATTGGAACATTAAACCATTCCTTGTAATACTTTAAAAATATGTTTCATGTTACTCTTTCCTTGTGGATATATATACATATATATATATGTATCTCCATACATATATTCAAATATATATATTTGTCTGTGTCAAAACCTTCCTTCTTTCAGTCTCCAGCTGTAATTTATTTGGGTGAAGAGTAAGGTCCAGGTTTAATTCTAGTTAGAATAGTCGCTTGCAGGACAGAGCAGGAGTCATTTCACTGCTTTCTTCTGTCTGCTTGCTGGTGGGAATAGAGAAGCTGTAGAAAGATGGGGATCAAGGCAAGCTGCTCTCTTTGCTGACCCTGCCACATGTAATGATCTTAATTATTACCAAAAGCAATAGAAAAGTGAAGAAGGCATTTTATTTCTTATGTAGCAGCAGTCTGCCTTTTGGGAAAGTAGCTATGTAGAAAAATGGTCTCGTACTCAATGATCCCATGCATTTGTTTTTTCACTTGGTAATTTCTATATGAATGGAATTTTATTCCTGTCCATTCTTGTTTTATTTTGATTGTCTCGCTAAGCTTTCAACTAGCTTAGGGTATGGCGAAAAAAATCATTATTGGCTGTTATTGAAATTATTCTTGTGATTACTTTCCAATTGTTATTGGGAAACAATACTTACAATTTCTGTAAAGGTGATTTATTTATGTAAAGGTGACTTTCTATCAAGTAAGATAGTATTTGATAATATGGCACACAGCCTTCAAAAACTCATCACTTTATCAAAGTGGATAAAACTGTGCAATATACACTCTAAAAAGAGAACTTGATCCACAGGGACTCCCTGTCTGCTTTTTCAATGGTTTAATTCTGTTGCCTTTGGGTGAATTGCACTTCATTTGTACTCATGTAAATGAGGAAAACAAAATATCAGAGGAGGTACAGGCAGATTTTAAAATGAGGCATTCTCAGCGGCTTTCACCTTTCTCTTAAACTATGCTTATTTAATCTCCTTGGATTGTATAAGTACCTTTTGATTCAGAGTATAAGACCAAATAACATTTCTGCTTGTGTAAAGCATTTTCTTCTTTTATTTTAAATGAAATTTTATATGGCAAAGAAGGGACCTCCTGAAGTCAGCTGGAAATGTAACTTCAGATATCAGAGGAGAATACTTTTCGTTGATACAAATACGTACAATGACTTTTTGCTTTCAAGGGGAGTTCTTGAAAAAAGCTTTTAGAACTGTAATATAATTCTCCAAGAACACCGAACTTGTGTGAAATACCTGAGGTGTCCGTTGGGAGTACTTTGGAAGAGACATGTGTTTTCCACTGTGAATAAAAGTACTATTTGATGTAAAGTTTTTTGAGGATTTTGCTCACTATATGATGTTAAAGGAGTGGATAAACAATTCTGTACAGAATGCTAATGTTCTGTCTGAATATGGTGCACAGAATACTTGTTTGCAATTTGGTCATGTTACTCTACAGAGAATGGATTTGAAATTGTCTGACTTTCCAGATACATTACTCTTAATGTAACGTTCTCTCTCTGGGGAGCATCCTTTTCTCCAATAAAATAGAACAGCAAAAAGGCCTGGTGCTGGGCTGGTACCTGCATTTCAGACTATCCTTCCAAATGCATGTGTTTTTCTGGCTTACATTGTTCAGAATTATTGTGCTACTAATCTGTTGTCACATTGGATAACCAATTTGGTTCCTATAGGAATACGTAGTTTTGAAGGTTCTTCGAACTTGGTAACCTACTGAACTTTCCTTCCACGGTTATTTTATAGTCACGTGGAGTTATAATGATTTGAGACCTTGGAGACATGGTATTTTGGGGTGTCTGAGTATTATACTCAGGAGGGAACCTGATGTACATAGTGCTATTTATATTCAGCAGTTAGTAACAGAGCATGAACATCCATTAATGCTCCTGCATTAAACACAGCTTTAATTGCAGCTTTAAAGATCTGCTGTTTTTGCTTTTTAGAGTCTCATGGTTGATTAATAATATCTTAATAAAAAGCTTAATAGTGCATTAAATTAAAAAAAAAATCTTATTGTTATAAGACAGCAATTTCAGTTGGTAGTTCACTAAACAGAACAATAAAAACCTGCCCTGCTGTCTGAAAATCTGTTGCCTGGTTGCAGCAAAATATTACACAATAAGCCTTCAGAAACCAAACTGATGTTTGATGTAGCACTTTAAATATTACCATGCATATGTTTGGTAACACTAGACTATGTCATCTGAAGTTTGTGAGACCTCGTTAAAAGTTATTTATCTTCCTTCGACAGAAGTTTTCTCCCATTTTGCTTTATATATTGCCAGTATTGGGCTTTTGGGGCGGTGGCTTATCCAAAGATCTTTAGTAAGAATGACACATCTTTTTTATCTAAATATTATTGCTTTTTTGGCACTGAATTTTGGAGATATGCCGAAGTACTTGTGGGAGATTTGGGTACCTGACAAACCATGGGTGGTAAGATATCAGATCCACTGAAATAAATAAAATAAGCATTTAATTTTAAGTCAGGTATTTTGGGCCCTGCTGTCACTGAATTCAATGGGCAAACCTCCTGCAGTACTCAAAGTGCATTACTGCAACTGTATAAAATAATGTTTCTTTTTTTTTTTCTTTTTTTTTTTCAATATTGTCATGCTTGTGTAAAGCTGAAGTAATGCCTGTAGTGAAGTAGAACTACCATCTGACAAGAGGAAGAGTGAATTGCTCATTTGAAGTTTGTAATACATTTTCTGTTATCTTTATGAAGACTAGCTATTGCCATCAGAACAAATAATGGTTCACAGGTAGGCCTGAATAGTACCTTTCTCCAGACATCCTCTTGTTAGTCTTGTATAACGCTCACTCTTGACACCAACCCAGTAAGCCAAGGAAAATAACGATCTCCTTTTAAGCACCATGTGGGCTTCTCAGAAGATGAGTCCAGCAGATGCTGGCTGTCCTCCACTTTCAGAGTCAGTAATCAGAGAATAACCAGGGTTCAATGCTTTGATTTCTGAAGCTCTACAGTAAGAGCACCTATGGTTTACTTAGATGCACAGTTTCTGCTCTGTACAGAACTGCAATCTAGTCCATCAATTTCCATGCTGGTGTATTTTTTGTTTTGTTTTATTTTTGTTATTTGCGGTTGGTGGTGGTGGTGGTGGTTTTGGTTTTGTTTGTTTGTCTTTGGGATGGTGGTGGTGGTATTTATTTGTTTGTGAAATGAAGTACTGTAGAATCTGGATAGAATTTTCAGTATCTCTCTATTAACTGTGCTTTTAAAAGAGAATTTGTTGAAATTAATTTATATTACAAAATCCCATGTAGAAGTTCAGAACTGTCACATTTTAAAGTTTAAAAATAAAAATTGCAATCTGAAGTTGTTCACATCTTTTGATACATTTATGTTTAATTACATTTGTTCAACTACATTTATTAAAACTACAAGCTTACAGTAAGAAGTTTTTTTCCTTTATAATTTAGCCCTCTTCCACCAAAACTAAGCACTCTGTGGCAGTTGTTTTAAGCTACGTCAGGAAAAAAAAAAAAAAAAGCTAGAAAATGGCAAGTTTCCAGTATCAGACATTAAACTTAAAACATTAATTAGTTATTTTCTAACATCAATTAGTTATTTCCTAACTACTACTATTCAGCTTTTTAGCCTCAATAGTAGACTATTTTAGCCTCAATATAGGCATTTCAGAGGTAAGTTAATTGCTTTCATTTTCTACTGTAAAATATTCTGAATGAGCTTTGTGGAATCTCTCTTCGTATACTATAAAACCAATATAGAGATCTGGATAGCTATCTTATCTTTCTCTTCTCTATTGATAAAGAATGCTGTGGTTATATATCGATTCAATGACATGAAATTTGAAGTAAACTTTGAAGGGAAAAAGTCCATCATACGTAGTTGGGACAAGCAATTTAAAATGAACATACTAATAAGCAACATCGAGCTCCATATACTAGAATTGTAGGTGCCTATGCATAGGTAGCTATATATAAGTTCCTATTAAAGCAATGGAGAATGGATACCTAGTTAGAACATACCGAAGTACACTGAAGCAGTGGAGTAATGATGGAACATGCACCTAAGCTTCTAGCTCACTTTTTGGATGTCTTTTTGTATACGTACTAGACTGTACTGTTTTAGCAGTTGTCACTGATAATAATTTATTTCAGTGGATATTAAGTATAGAATGAAGAGTCCTGATGTAGTTTTATTCCAAATACTAACAACAGTATATATGTAACCGTTCAAGGTCAAGACCACTTTTTTTTTTTTTTTGAGAAAGTGTATTATTCTACACATTATCTTTTAAAAACTGATCTTTCAATTATAGCTGTCAAGAAAATCATTTTAATGGAAGTTGGATGCTAACATGTAGAAACTAAGTTCTAAGGTTACTAAAGTAGGAAGAAAGTTCTAAACTTTTAAGCTAATTTCCAGAAGATTTTACGTCTCAGCTTTTCCAGAAGATTTCATGCTCCTTGTCAGACAAATCTTTTCAGCTAGGTTTAATATGTCAAGAGAGTTAAACAAATGAGTAGACAATTTCTCCTGCTTGTTTTAGATTAAAAAAAAAAAACAAAAAAAAAAGTGAAAATATATTCTCTTTGTTCTGTTAGCTGATATTTGGTGTGGATTTTTTTAATATTTTTTTTTTTATTTTCTAGTTTATGACAGCAACCTGCTGTGGCTGTCATAAAGCAATGGCTTTAACTAAAGCTTCATTCCCATCAGTACAAATGCTTGGCTTTGAAAAATTCTTCCAACTCTTAATTTATAGAAACCACTTTAAGTACTTTAAACTTAATTTTTTTAAATTTTCATACTGATACATCTTCACAGTCTGACCAATTAGCAAATAATGTTGATGGTTTGTACAGTAAATGAGGACTGATCATTTTGCAATATATTAATTAATATGAAGAAAAGAAAAAAAGTATGGTATTGCTTAAAAAAAAAAAAAAATCGTTGAGTTACCTGTGAGTATTTTGTTCATTTAAATAGCAATTACACAGTCTCTTTCTGAAGGCTTCTTGACAAAACAAATAAATCTTCATTAACATTGTTTATAATGGAATCTAAAACAAACAAAAAAACAAATTATAATAATAAAAAAAGAACAAAAACACTCCTAAAACAAGTTGCACACCACCTACTGGATTTTCTATTTCTTGAAGTTAGATTTTAGTAATTGATTTTAATGTTAATTAGTACCTGGACCCAAAGATTAGATGCAGAAGATTTTAGGTGAGTCTGGTGTACCTGTTTATGTGGCAGTTCAGATTGCATGACTTTATGGGGGAACTAGCATGGGGTGGGATAGATGTAGGAATGGAAAAGAAGCACTCAGTGATAAATAATCAAAAATGTATTTAGCATGTGAGGTGGTGGTAGCAAGTGGATAGCAATTTTGCTTCTATGAAATCTGTTCTACAATATGCATGCACACCCACACACACATACCTATACCAATCAAGGCAGATGCATTTCTTTCATTCTAGTACAGATCAGCAAGGAGGGAGGGGACCAGGACACTGACTACAACTGTGCAACTGGGTCATGTTTGGCAGCTGGTACCCTCTATACAGCAGTTCAGGCTCAGACTTCTATGTGATGCTGGATGTTCATGGATGTGCTCACTCATGAGGGGTTATTGTCTTAACTGTTTATTGCTTTCTAAATCATGTTGTTGGCACGTGCCACAAGCCAAGCTAGTGAGCCATGTGGCCTTGCTAGTCACATAGCCTCAGGCCAGTCTCCTTTATGTCATCCATATGTAAGGCTAGCTAGCAGTTGTCACTGTGGTTTCTATCATTCTCTGGTCTTCAACCCAAATGTGTTACAGATGTGCAGAGTCAGCAACAATTATATGATGGAGTTCAGCTATGGCAGCTTTGTCTTCCAGCCACAGCTTAGTTATTTGTGGCAAATGTAGTCATGGTGCCATTTATCTGAGCAATGCTTTTGAATAGACACATGATTGAAATGATCCCTTCTAGGAATATAGTGCTCCTTTGGCATTGATAACATCTGTTCATTTTGGGAAGAAACCCCCCCCACACATTCCACGCGTATCTGACAGTTTGCATATATGCAAGGGAGAAAAACAATGCATGGAATAATCAAAAACAGGAGGAAGGGGCAAATCTGTGAAGGACGTGTTAAGAGCATAAAGCTTATGACTGAGTTTGTCCTAAAGTAATATAATCTTTCTCTGAGAGACCAAAGAGACACTGAGCTGTAAGTAATGGGGTAAGTTAAAGGATACAATCTGAGAGTATTCAGGTATCTCATTTGAGTATGGTACATATAAATGGCTTGGTTTCCAATTAGTAGGTCATATAGGAACCATTTTTTTTCCTACAGAAAAAGTTACAAAAGGTGAAGCATTTTCTCTGCTGTTCAAGTTAGATGATAATAATTGCTTGAGTCAGGATTCTGAGAAGTTGAATGCTCTGTACATTTTATATTTTATTTTATTTTATTTTATTTTATTATTTTATTTTATTTTATTTTATTTTATTTTATTTTATTTTATTTTATTTTTATTTTATTATTTTATTTTATTTTATTTTATTTTATTTTATTTTATTTTATTCTATTCTATTCATTTTATTTTGCAGTCTGCAAGAGTAGGTATTGTTATTAAATATGGCAGAAGTTTTTTTTTATATATTGTTCTGTTCATAAGTCTTTGTGCCTATTATTGACTAATGACTAATTCACTATTTGCCTATTATTGACTAATGACTAATTGACTGTTGACTATTGTCTATTGACTAAAATAAGTCTCTTAACTTGGGTGTAATTCTGAGATGTTGGACAAACACTTGTATTCTTTGTGTTTGGATTTTATTTTGACTGTTTTCAAAAGTAAGCTGCTTTTTTAGTTTAGAATGTAGCTTTAGTTTAGAATGAATTAAAATACATGCTAGTCAATTAGGTACTATTTTTCTGTCTCAAATGTGGTGTTAGTGAAACTGACCAACTTCAGGTATTTATATAAATAAAAATTTATATCTTGACTTCATTTCATCTTAATTAGTAGCATACAATGTACCATTCTGATTTTTGATTCACCCTCAAGGTACCTGCTCCTCCCCTTGGGGATCCCAGCTGTTTTCCTCTCCTGTTATAATTGAAATCAAACTTGTTGCAGCCTGTAATTGTTAGTGAATCTAACCGTCTAACGTTTTCAGTGAGACAGATGTACACCAGTAGCAGATGAAGTGCCATATGGAAAGCCAAGTGCCCTACTGGGGTAAAGGTAGATCCGTTCTTGTTCTGTTTTACAATATTCCAATATTTGATAACTCACATACATTTTAGAAAGTTAAGGGTGTGATATGTGTAAAAATTTGGCGTATATGCAATATATTAATGAAAATGGTTAGGCCAAGTCTGTCTGACCTCATGAAGAACTGTACCTCCAGACTGGTCTTACATATTTTACATTGTGGCTCTAAGGGACATGGTTTGGTGATGGGTCTCAGTAGGTCAGGTTGACAGTTAAGTTGATGATCTTGAAGTTCTTTTCCAAACTAGATGATTCTATGATACTGTGATTCTAAATTATTCTCTTTGCTTGCTTTTTTCTCTTGTGACGTTAAGGAAAAATATTCTAGTGTCTGTTTGAGCACTGCTATGACAGTTCTAAAGTCTCATATAGGAATGTAAATGTAGACGTTATCTCTCATTCTTGTTTTGGCATCTAGTGAAAATCATAATCTTATATAAAGAATGCATCTTTTTGTCTCTGGGTGAAGACATTTCCTAGAAATCTGCCATTGGTAGCAGGATGTTGTTGTCTGTCAGTATTTCAATATACTTCTGTTTTTCTTTCTCTTAAACCATGTAATGCTTCCAGTCTTAGTGAATAAAGTAAGAAGTTCTTTTAGCTTATCTCTCTCTGTCTCTTCATACATACTGAGAGAAAAAAACATCAGTCATGTATTGTCAAATGTAAGTAATATTTAATTATTTTTAAATATGTAGGTTTTGAACTGTTGAGCATCTACTGTAGTTCCTACACTAAAAAGACTATGCAGTTTTAATAGCAGTCTTCTACCTCTAGCTTCTCTTCATGACTCAATATACCGCAATTAAATACAGGACTAAAGGGAGGTCATAGGGTAATAATAACTTCATTGGTTGCTGGATTTCTTGAGATATTTTAAGGCATGTTTTCTTAACAGAAATAATGTAGTAGTCCCCTGTGTGGATTTCTTCATATCTGATTTTGAAAGGAGGCTCGTGTTCCTTCCAGTGCTGCTGGTAACAAGAGGTCATCAGTATATCTGAATCAGGCAGACTAAGGCTTTGAGCAATTACATCTGTAACTAAAACTGAACATCTAGCTTAAAGTCAAATACTGCACTTATTCTGTACTGTTCCTGACTCTAACTATGGTTACCCTGTGTAAAGTTCAGCAGGATTTCTCCTGGGGTAGCAAGGTTCCCTTAGGTATATCTAAATAAATATTAGCTTTCTGGTGAACACTTATAAAGAGATTTGTAGGAAAGCTAGTTATTTTGTAACTCCTCAGATTATACCTGGTTTCTCAGGGACCTGAGGAAAAATAGAGGTGAAATTAACTTCTTTACTGTGTTCACAAACACAGTGGAGATTATTCTCATTAAATATTTATCCATCATGGAGGAGGGAAAGAGATGAGTAATTAAACAGTTGGCATAAATTTAAATGTCATAACTACAATTAGAAGAAACATCCTTGTAATCAAATTTTATTGGGGTTTCCCAATAAGTGTTCTGAAAAAATCTTTCACTCAAGTATATTCACTCTGCAGGAAGAAGGGAGAGTAAAACATAGTTTTCAATCAAGTTTCCTAACCTTTCTACTCTTTCTGAAAACTCCATAAATTTTCTGTAACTCGGTGATCCTGTTATATGACACACAGGTTAATTTGGGGATGTGAATTAATTCCCACAAATGATTAGCTTCCAAATCTATCACCCCTCTATCCTGAAAGAATGATCTGAAGAGAGTAGCTCTACTTTCTGAGTGACTTTAATGGAACCAATACAAATGACAGAAGAGGGAAAAGATGTTGTATTTTGCTGCTGCTGTTTTTTTTTCTTTTTTTTTTAAATGAATCTCATATTGTACAAAGTAGTACATTTTTCACATTTTGTTAGTGTTATTGCAGTATCATCTCATTTGATGCTGCCTCATTCAGATTATTTATCTGAAACTATTTCTAATAGTATCAAAAGAATACTTTAGGCAGCTAAAGAATTAATTCCAATATTAAAATGTTTAAGCAGGCTAACTTTGATATATTACACAAGAAAAAAGACAAAAAGATTTATTATCCACCAAAATTTTATTTAAGGATAAAAGTTCTAAATATATTGTCTAGGCGTGTCGGAAGGAACCTTCAGAGGTCATTTGCTGCAATGCAATGCAATGGAAGAGTTCTAATTTAGTTGAAATTGTTCAGTAACTTCCCCAAGTAAGTTTTGAGAATCTCCAAGGTTTGCTACAGCCTCAGTGGGCAATCTGTTCCAGAGTTTGATCACCCTTATGAAAAATGTTTCCTTCATATCCGCTTGGAATTTTCCATGTTTTAACTTGTCTCCGTTGATTTTCAGATGCACCTGCAAGAAGTGTCTGGCTTTATATTTTCCAAGTCCTCCCATAAAATAGCTAAAATTACAGTAATGCCTTCCATTGACCTTCTTGAGGTTAAACACATAAAGCCCCCAGAGCTCCTTATACACTTCAGGTCCAAACCAGTTTGTTGACACTTTGTTGGGCTCACTCCAGTATAAGTGTTTTTCTGGTACTGGAGAACCCCAAACTGGACACATTACTTGACATGCAGTCTCACAGCTGAATACAACAAAAGAATCACACTCCCTGAGCCTGTTGGATGCATTTTTACTAACGAAGCTTGATATACACTTGGTTCTCTTTGCTCAGGGACAAACTGCTGACTCAGGCTGAACTTGTCCTTGAGGACCAACAGGTCTTTTGCTGCAAAACTGATTTCTATCCAGTTGGCCCCCAGCCTGTATTGTTGCATGGTGTTATTCTTTCCCAGAGGCAGGACTGCTGTGTTTGTCATTTGATGAACTTCAAGAGGTTCCTGTTGCCCATTTATCCCACCTGCCAAGCTCTCTCTGAATAGGATCCCTACCTTCCAGCATGCAAAGCACTTGCCCCCACCTTGGTGTCATCTGTGCACTTGCAGGGAATGCACTCTGCCTCATTAAAAAAGACATCAGATGCAAAGGCAGCATTGCCTCACTATCCATCCCTGAGGAGTATCTTTAGGAAACAACTGCCAGTTGGTCTGTGTACCTCTGATCTGGTCTGTGACCTCTTTGAACCTGGTAGGACAAACTATTTTCCATCCACCTGAGAGACCGCCAATCAAAACCATATCTAAATAATTTGTCAGTAAGGAGGGGGGAAAAAAAAAAAAAGCCTTACTAACATCAAATTATAACTTTTTCACCTAGGCAGTCACACTTTGCCACAGATAAAATACATGTAGGCTATTTCCAGTTTCATTCTCCTCTTGGATATGCCTGGATATGGCATCCAGGATGATTTGTTGAGTAATGAGGTTAGGCTGGCCAGCCTTCAGTTCCCAGATCCTCCTCCTCCTTCTCCTTGAAAATGGTCGGATGGTATGCCTTTTTTCAGTCTTCAGAAAACTACCTTGCTCTCCAAAACAGTTGTAAGATATGCCATTGCAATTACGTTATCTGACCTCCTTAGCACCATCAGAGGCAATCCATCTTGCCCTACATCCACATTAATTAATTGGTTTCTACCCTCTACTTTGAGTAACTCTTCAGTCTCCCAAATCCTGGTACAGGCTTAGGGAAGCTGGCAAGCTTGAGACAGTCCTTATCAGTAGTGATTCAGCTTTTCTCATGTCCTTTGTCACTAGGTTCCCTATGACTTTAAGTAGCAGTCCCACATTTTCCATGGTCTTCTATTTGTTTATGATATAACTTTCATTTTATGCTTCACAGTCATCACTAGTATCAACTCTAAGAAAATATTGACTTTTTAAATTCATCTGAACTTATTCAGGAGTTCACTGTTATCAATGCTGACCTTAAGCATTGATTGACCTAAGGTATCACTCTGGACTTTTCTCGGGTTTCAAGGAGATTGTCCTGACAGCTTTGGGCTCCTTTGCCCTCTAGGGCAGTCTCATATTAGACCCTGAAAAACAGATCCAGGAACAAGTTTAAAACTGATTTTCTAAAGTCTATATTTGTAATTTGATTTATTTTATTTTATACATTATTTTACTTTATACTTTATTTTACTTTATTTTAAATAATAAGTCAAACTGAGTGTCTCCTCTGGTCAGTTTGTCATTCACCTGTATCAAAATAATAGTTCTTGATGCTTGACGGAAGTATCCTTGACATTTTTGTGCTCCACCATTTTGCCCTTTCAGAAGACATTGAGGTGTTTCATTTGTACATGAGAACCACTCCTGTGATTGTGATGCTTTCTCCAGTTTTCTGAAGTTGTCTTCATTTCATCTTCCTGGTCAATCAGACTGTATCAGGCAGTCACCACCACATCCACCCTGATCTTTACCCATCAGGTCTTGATTGGCTCATCCCCTGCTCCAGTGCAAAGCTCCATGCATTCAAACTGCTGCTTCGCATGAAGTACATTCTCTTCTGGGTTTTATAGAGGAACCTGTATTGTTCTTCTGCAATTTTCCACTCTTTGTGTGTTTGTGTACAAGCATCTCAGGTGAAACCTCCAGCTATGCTGTATTCATAGGGGATGTTCCTTGGCTGCTGTGCTGTTCACTGAGCACTTCCTTGCTTTCTTCCTTAATTCTCTCATTTTTGGTCACAATCTCCTTCACTAGATTAGCAAGTCTCTTTAGAAGGCTGGGTCTTGCCCCACTTGATTAAACATACCATGACGGAAATATTTTGATATATATATATATTTAATATGTACATACAAAATATATTTTTTTGTATTTATTTAGTGTCAGTTCATGAGTAAATACTGCATGCAGATTTATGAAGAGAACACTGTGTATATGTTTATGCACTAGTGCACAGGAAGAGAAAGAGGAGAATGTAAAAAAGAACCGCATAATTCTCTTTTTGTTTTGGGAGTATTGTCTTCAATTCTTCATCTTCTGCATGCTTTTCTGGTACTGTTATCTTCCAATCTGATTTTTCAAATGGTACAGGATGTTTTTGTTTCTTTTTGAATATGTCTGAAGCAAAAACCAGAAAGCAGTCATATATATGCCTGGCAATTTGATGGTGTTGGTTTATTCTTTTTTTTGTAGAGATGGTGTTGAGATGTTTTGGAAAGGCTGGTCCTGTATAGGGATTCAAAACACAGGAGTTAAAGAGATACAACTGCCATGTTCTTTTCTTCCAAAGATATAATTATACATAAAATAATAATAATAATAATATTCAACATACAGTATTGTAAATGCATTTGAGCAATAGTACTGAACTATGCTATCAAAAAAGATATTTTATAATATTCCCACGGATTTATTTTTTTTAGAAGCTATGTTTTCCTCTAGGGGGAAGAAATTGTTTTCACGTATCTAAATATTTTAAAGAAGATAAATATATTTATATTTATATATATTACTTAATGTTACTAAGTTGCCACGGAGGGTGTTACCAAGTTGGAGGGAGGGTGTGATGGAGGTTGTGTAAGTGGTTTCTTTTGATCACATATTCATATGATAAGAAGTCTCTTGGTCATTCCTGTTTGTATACCATTATTTTATGTTATATTTTCTTAAGCCAGTAATTATCGTTGTAGGTGGGAGAGAAGAGGAACTATGCATGAGAACTGTTCTTCTTAAGTTTTCTTAATCTGTCCTATCCCTATCCCTACTAAAATAAATTTTCTTTCCATAGTGAAGGAAATGCTTTCGGATGCATTTTTCTTAGGGGGGTGGGGGGGGGGTGGGGAAGGAGGGGGGGAGGAGGGAGGAATCAAAAAGAACATTATGCTCCATAATGCAAGGGTTTTATGATCTGGTGTTAAATGTAAAGGCAGAGGAAGACTGAAAAATGGTTACAATTATGATTCACAATATTTTGTGTCCAAAGAAGGGAAATGAAACTGGTGAAGGGTGTAGAGAACAAGTCTTGTGAGAAGAATCTGAGGGAACTGGGGTTGTTTAGCTTGGAGAAGAGAAAGTTCAGGGGAGACGTTATTGTACTTTACAATTACCTTAAAGGAGGTTGTAGTGAGATGGGGATCAGGCTCTTCTCCCAAGCACCAACTGACAAGACATGGGGAAATGGCCTCACGTTGTGCCAGGGGAAGTTTATGTTGGATATTAGGAGAATTTTCTTTACTGGAAAGATTGTGTGGCATTGGAATAGGCTGCCCAGGGAAGTGGTTGAGTCACCATCCCTGGAGGTCTTCAGGAAACGTGTAGATGTGGAACTTAGTAGTGTGGTTTAGTGATGGAGTTGCCAGTACTAGGTTAAAGTTTGGAACAGATGATCTTAGAGGTCTTTTCCAACCTGAATGATTCTATGATTCTATGAATATAAATTTACCCCCTTTTTTGGTGTCTGTGTATTTCCTTTGGTGGAAGATTATAATGTTGCAGAAAGGGTAATATTTTTTTTACCTAATTCTGAGATGTTGTTTTCTAGATATCCTGTCATATGCTTCCTAAGAGATAGTTGATTGTATTTGAGAGTATAAAGCACGCTTTAGAGTATCTCAAATGGTGATAGACCCAATGTTTAGACAACTGACTGAAATCTTAGTACTTCACTGATCATAAATGGAGCTTAAACACCTGTATTGTGGATACATAATTTTAGGTGTCTGAGCCTGGAGATGAAACACAGCCTTCAAGTTTATGCTGATTGTGTTTTGTTTGTTTGTTTGCTTGTTTGTTTTTGTCATACTCAGTGAATTGATTGAAGAACCTTGGAAAAACACTGCATGCAGAGATTGAAGTGGTGTATGGTTGCTTAACATTTTTGTTCCTCTTTTTTTTACGTCATGTGGCATTAGATTTTGTACTCAGATAGACCTATAAAAATCCAGCCCACAGAGTTGTCACTGAGGGTATAATTTGATAAGCTTTAAAAAATGCAGAAATTGAATAAGAACAAGAAATGTAAGTATAGGCTAGCAAGATAATCTTGTGGGGATAAACAGAAATGATATATAAAATGTAATTCAGCACCATCTTTGTCAATGACTGAAGTGTAGATAAGGATACCTTTATCCTTATTGAAGTCAGCAGACATTTGCCATTGACCTTCATAATGCTTATGGGTTTTACCCATGCTATTTGACTGAAATGAAAGTTGGCCAAGTATATGTTGGTGATTTCTCTCATCTGCAGAAATTTAGTCTGTTCTGGGTAAAAGCTTGTTACTATTCCCTCTTCAAGGTGAGATACACAGACGTTTCTTTATAGTTTCATTTTTTTCCCCCTCATTTGTGATGATTCACCTGTTTTGAGCAGAGTAGGATCAAATATCAGTAGTGAATTTAGTAGTCTACAGGGATCCAAAATATGAATAAGTTTCAATTTTTGCATACATATGTAAGATTAATTGTTTCTGGTTTGGGATTAATGGGGCTTCATGGATAGACATTGGATAGATAAGCAGTCTATGCTCTTTGTAGAAAAGGAATGGAAGGTATTTATTATGAAATGTTTAAACAGTGCTGATTCTTTAGAATATATTATCTGGATTTAATACAATATATAGTAAACCCGCACAGCTTGAACCTTCCTTTAGCACCCATAGAAGATTGCATATATATCTTGAGCAGACAAATGTAGCAATCAGGAAATAGCACAAAGTGAAATGGCTGATACTGCATGTTCTTCAGCGTGACAATGTACTGGAGATCACAGGGACTTATTACAAGAGGGCTTTGTTTGTTTGTTTGTTTTTCTTTTCCATATGATCTCCACTATGCTTTTTTCATTATACTACTCTTTGTCAGAAACAACAAATCCATTACTACCCTTCACTATACACTTCTTTAAAGTAGGGTAACATGAATCATTACATTTTGCTACATAGCCTTTCTGTTTCTCCTCTTCCCAAAAAACAATCTGACCTCTACTAAGTTTTGTTAGGGTCAGAATCTGAGGCTTTACGAAGATGAATACTGCCAAATATATTTGCTAGCAATCCATTTGTACACTTTTCAACTTACAGAACTGGCCCTCAGTTTTAATTTTGTGCTTTAGATTAAATCCTATTTGGGGAAATCAATGAGAGGTTAACCAAAGCCTAGGCAGCTGCAGTGGTTAGAAGTTGACAGCTTTGATTGCATGCCAAACTGACATCTAGGTTCAGTTTTTCTCTTTCATGTATTCCTCATTCTCCAGCCTTTTGCCATAACATTATTATATCAAATTTTGATGGTGGGAAGAGAGATTAGTGTGCTTAATGAAACATTGCCTCTTAACTTATATTGTAATTTTAAGTCAAAAATATCAAATGAAATAATATAGAGAGAAACAACAGATATTTAACACAATTTCTGACAAGGTATCAGCTGGTATGCCTATTGCTCTGACACCCTTCACTGCCACTGATTTAAATCAGCCTAACGATTAAATCATATCATTGGTGGAAGGAAAAAGCCCATAGATGTATTTATACAACATAAAATCATACATATAAAAGATACATTATTCATGCTTACTGCTTGCTAAATTAGTGGGGGATTGGACTAGATGATCTTTCAATGTCCCTTCCAATCCCTAATATTCTGTGATTCTGTGATTCTGTAATGTGGGCCAGTTTGTGTTTTCCAAACACAATAATAATAATAATAATAATAATAATAATAATAATAATAATAATAAATGTATATTTATTTAATATATATTGTATTTAAAACAACAAAAAATGTTATTGATGACTAAATAAATAAATATGGAATAAATATGGCAGTTAGTTAAACTGAATGTTAGTAATGAAGTGAATGCAGTTAATGGAAATTTCCCTTTCTGATCTTACTAATGGATTTAAGTGTATATTGAGGAGAGCAGGGAGGGAACAAAGCAAATAAATACAATTCTCAGCTATATTTTTATCTACATATAGTCTTGTTTCTATGTTGTTATTATATACATATTAGTACTCATGTAAAAGCTAATATGCAGAGGTCAGATAGGAAATCAAAAAATGTCATGGGAAGTCACCCACATACCTGACAGCAGAACACATATTTTCTGTGAGCCTTGCAATGTCCATATCCATTTTACTGTGTAAAATGAGCCTTGGAACACCTGTGGTACGTAATGCAAGGCATCTAAACAATGTGTAACAGAATGACTTTTGGCAGCATTACAGTGACAAAAAGCAAAAGACCAAAATTAGAATCCATGATGCTGGGAGAAGATGGCAGTGACTGGTACCTGCTGGTACCAAAGACCATTCATTACTTGCATGAAGGCCTCTGACATACATGCTGCACAATAATCATTGCAGCCTCTGGTTATGAACTGTAGCTTTCTGTCACAGGAAAACATCTTTTGATAGCACTGTTCCATTATGAGTACAACTAACATTGAAGGTTCGTCTGGGGAACCTCTTATATCGTGCTTTTATTTTAGTCTAGTTGGCTGAATCTTTCCTGATGGAAGTATCACAGTATCACAGTATCACAGATTTCTAGGTTGGAAGAGACCTCAAGATCATCGAGTCCAACCTCCGACCTAACACTAAGTACTCCACTAAACCATATCGCTAAGCTCTACATCTAAACGTCTTTTAAAGACCTCCAGGGGTGGTGACTCCACCACCTCCCTGGGCAGCCCGTTCCAATGCTTAATAACGCTTTCGGTAAAGAAGTACTTCCTAACATCCAACCTAAAACTCCCCTCTCACAACTTTCGCCCATTCCCCCTTGTCCTGTCACCAGGCACGTGGGAGAACAGACCAACCCCCACCTCTCTACTGCCTCCTTTAAGGTAACTGTAGAGAGCGATAAGGTCGCCCCTGAGCCTCCTCTTCTCCAGGCTAAACAAGCCCAGCTCCCTCAGCCGCTCCTCGTAAGTCTGAAGAAAAATAGGTGTTTGATTTTGCTTTGATTAAAGTCAATGCAAAATTGGTTTTGAGCTTAACAGTACAAGTTCAGTCTATAGAGAGACAAATGTAAATTCTTCCAGCACATTTAGAATATTTCCAGTGTGAAATGGGAACTCAGAACGTGAAAGTTCAATTCTTTCTTTTTGCTAGGCATTTGTTAAGCAGCCACAGATTGCTTTGACATGCTATTATTCACTGTAAGTTTGGAATTTAATGAAATGAAAAGCCAGAGGCAGTAAATTAGATTATCTTTCTGATTTTCTTACAGTTCTTTAAATACTACCTCAACATTAATCTCAGAATTTAAATTCAAATTCTGGTTTTCAAATCATGGCAAACAAACTGCTAGTGACTCACTGTTTTGAAAAAATATGCAAAGGATAATTATGAACACCCTAAGAAGTGAAAATAATTATATTAATATAGAGATTATCCATCCCTGTCTGTGATTACATAGCTGGTAGTGCTTTTTCCATATTGTTGTCATATGAGGTGTTGCAGTTGAAATTATTTACAGTATCTGCAAGAAGATTTTTTTTTTATTATTATTTCTTTTTCTTTCATAGACATTATAGACAAACCTCCAACTGACCTAGGGGATTCCTGCCTTAAATTTTATTTGATTATTTGGGGTGTCTTCTTCAGCTAGAGGGAGTACTTTTATTTTTTTTTAAATCACAATGTCATTTAAAATTTTGTAATACCATTTTTTTTTTTCCTGTGACAACAGAGAATACAAATAACAGAATTTAAAGGAGAAGAGGAAATTAAGTTTTGAACTGTAGTCTCACAGAGACATTTACCTCAAGGATCTCGTGTACTCTGCTCTGGTAAGGCCGCACCTTGAGTGCCGTGTTCAGTTTTGAGCCCCTCACTACAAGAAGGACATCAAGGCCCTGGAGCATGTCCAGAGAAGGGCTACGAAGCTGGTGAAGTGCCTGGAACACAGGTCCTATGAGGAGCGGCTGAGGGAACTGGGGTTGTTTACTCTGGAGGAGGCTCAGGGGAGACCTTATTGTTCTTTACAACTACCTGAATGGAAGTTGTGGGGAGCTGGAGGTCAGCATCTTCTCACAGATAACTAGAGGGAATCAAGGTGCACTGGAGGAAGTTTAGATTGGAAATTAGGAGACATTTCTTCTCAGAAAGAATAGTCAGGCATTGGAACAGGTTGTGCAGGGAGGTGGTGGAGTCACCATCTCTGGGGGTGTTTAAGGAAAGGTTGGACCTGGTGCTTAGGGACATGGTTTAGTGGGTGACATTGGCAGTAGGGTGATGGTTGGACCAGATGATCTTGAAGGTCTTTTCCAACCTTAAGGATTCTATGATTCTGTGATCCAGCTATGATCAAGTCTAGGAGAGAATGATGCATATGTTGGGTGTTTCCTGTTGATCTGTTTCTTCTCCATTACTACCATTTTCTGCTGCCTCAGCACACAGTTATGAATTCCATTTGAAGGAGATCAAGATACTACAGAGTTTAGGTGCACAGCTTCTTCATGAAATCTTCCTTAAGAGTATGAACCTGGGCACCTAACATCCTTAAAGGGTTCTTAAAGAGATCCGTGGCATATCTAGAAACCAATTTCTCATTTGGCAGGTTACAGATTTATTTTGCAATGCTAGTGAAAGATGGGGTAACATGGCATTAGAAAGCTTTTGCACAAAATGAAACAAAAAATGAGAGAAACATGTATTGTGCAGTCTAAGATACCTGCAAAGAACTTAAGCTTCCCCCTCTCCTCTTCCCCCCCCCCCCCCCCCCCCCCCACTCCAGCATTTACTTCTCAGGGAATAAGTAATACTTATTTTGAGAAAAAGTTAAAATAAAAAACAAATCATTCTAAAGGTTGTTTTACACTTCTATTGTAGTGACTAGACTGAGACATACAATTGATTGAAAATTACAAATCTTTATCCTAATACTACAGCATCCAGACTGTGTGCAACTTCTATTAGGTCAATAGCAATTTTTCACATCTTATGTAAAGATACTCAGGGTGCACAACTTCATTTCTACTTATATTTTGTTTCATTTTTTTATCATGTGAAGCTTCATGATCCTTTCCCTTGGAACCAAGTGCTTCCTTGGTCTATTTATACAGGTCATGCTGTGTAATCCACAAAGATTCTGTTGTCTTTGTTTCTGTGAGGAAAATATAAATTAGTTTATTGTGAAGATAAAATACAGCTCAGCACCCCTCATAAAATGCTTTCTTAACTGAAAGCATTAACTATTTTAGTTTTACAACACTGACAAGATATTTCAAAAGATGTACTGCTGCCTGGGCTCACTGAAAGAAGTTATTGAACCCCAGAATGCTAGCATGAAATCCATGGAGGCTTTACAGTGATTTTCGTACAATGTCAAATTATGCCTGAAGAAAGATGGACATCTGTAACTCATAAACACTGTATGAACAGATGAATTTCAAGGTCAAATTTTGTTCTGGAGTACAGCAGTAAAATTGATTTTTATTTTATTTTTAACTCTACCTGAAGATTACAAAATAATGAAATTATGTTTTCAAGTTAATGCATGAGTGTCCATACAGTAAAAGAACTTTGTTAGAAGTCTCTCTCTCTTTTTTTTTTTTTTTCTCATGATTTGTAAGTATAGATTTTTTAGCTATATCAATGAAGATGACATACGAGAGGAACAGTGAACATCTGTAATCTTGAAGGAAAGGAATTCATGACCAATTTTCCTGAAAATTTTCATTTACAAAATTTAAATTTGTACATCAGTTGTACCAAATAAATGACAAAAATCTGTAAATATGATATGGGTTGCGTAGGAAAAAAAAAAAAGTATATTTAACTTCTTCCTCTTAAAGAATAAGTACTGAATTGTGATCACCATCTGATACTTCTGGAATCTTATATTAAATGAGCTGACTTCATTTTAGGTCCCAGAAAATAAGATGTTCTTACTTACTGGCCCTTTGTATTGGCAATCTCTGCTAGGCTATGTGATAAATTCAGGGACTCAGATATATCTTTGTCCTTCAGAACCCATTTCAAGAATGTTGATCTGGATGCTTGATCTACCTATTCTGGTCTCGGTGTAGGATCTGGAAAAGGAAGCCAATTCACTTGATCTATCATCTAATCATGAACCAAACTAAAATTACTAAAGCTGAACAAAGGAATTTCTTTGCTATTTGTGGATGTCAGAGCATGGAAGGAGATTGCTTGTCATTTCAGGTGATGTAGTGTTCCGTGAGGTTAATTTCTCACCCATTAAATTTAGAAAACTAGGGATGGGCTTCCTCTTCCCCTATCTTTGTGTATCTAAAAGGCATTTGTGTATTCTAAGGTGGTTATCACAGGCTTTCTCTATAGTAGGTCTAAATCTTCAGAGAAAATTTCTTTTTCCTACTCAGTAAGTTCTCAAAGATAACAGAAGTGAGGTGCTCCAGGGGCGTACCAGCACAAAGAAGTCCAACTTTTGAATGTCTAAAGTCAGATCAGCTGAATCTTAGCCTGAAAAGAATAATTTAAAATCATAAATGGTAAATGCAGCATAGAAGATTTTAACAGCAACAGAGTTGCTGGTTTTGTTGGCAACATGAGAACTAGGTATGGAAGCAGCAGAAGACTTGAACCGAGTCAAATACCCACCTATAAGCCTATCTTAAAAGAAAACAAACATATGGTCTGGCAAGATGTAGTCCTCATGATTATGCTGTAGTATTTCTGAAGTCATAGGTGTTATTTATTCAGGTTTCTAATTTGTCAATCATGAAAATGTATTTGTCAGCAAAATTTGTAAAATCTGCTCCCAATATAGGTTCTTCAATACCTGAAAGATATTGACATATCAGATATGCTGAGGAAGTTGGGGAAAAAAAAAGCCCTGACATTAAAGGAAAGATCAATATAAATAACTATAAGTAGCTTGTGCTAAATGAATATGCAAAATATAGCCCCTAAAAAGCTTTTTGGGATATTTTTGAAAGGTAGAATTGTTTGACTTTTGCACAGAGGGGTATTTATGTAGTAATTTATACATAGAAGGGTTTTTATATGAATTTCACTGAAAATATCAACACAGTGAGTATTGATATTTTTACAAGGGGTTATGTAGATGACTGCAGAAAAAAAATATGAAAGTATCAGTTCTTCAGATATCTGAAACGAGATTAGACAAAGTTCTTGAGAATGTCTTGTGGGAAATAGCTGACTCTGGGAAGAAGAAGAGCTATTTGGCTATTTTTATTTGTTTATTATTCTGTGGTGTTTACAATCCAATATCTGTCTCTTATAGGTGAATATCAGCCAAGAAATGAAACTGCTGTGAGAAGTCCTAAAAAAAGACACCAAATTTAATTTCAGCTCAGCATATTAACTGTCCCTTAAATAGCAATTTAGGGTTTTTACTCAGTTCGTCTCTGATCATCCTTTTGATATGCTGGCTGCCAAAGCAGTACGTATTGTGTTTCTTCAGACACTAAGTGTCTGCATAGAAAAAAAATAAATGAGAATTTCCATAATTTATTGAATGGGAAATTACTCTCTTCTTTCACATTGGTAAATATTGTCATGTATGTCCTTTCAAGTCTGTTATGCTAAATGTAGCATACATTTACATGTCTGTAAGGCGTATCGGTTTCGTACAGTGTGTCTAAATATTTTTCTCTGTGATTCCTAATGTTTGAACTGAGATTCAGAGAAGCAGTAGCTATGCTTCTGACCCGTTGTCATGGTGTCATTTTATGTGATAAAACAAACTTTGTGAAGTTCTAAAGAGTTACCTATGCATAGTCTTTAAATGTTCTGTCTTTTCCAGTTCTGAATCAAGACCCCATTAGTAAGATTTCTTCAAATCCCTATCTGACACAAATAAAGAAATACCTTCTAAGGATGAGAAGATCTAAGCTGTTCAGGTCCTCAGAGATTAAAATCAACAGCCTCAATTACTCTTTGTGCTGGTCTAGTGCTCAGCAATTTAATCTTTGTAACCACCTCCCCTTAACAACTGAGCTGCACATTTTGTACAATAGGAAAACTATGACTGTTCTTAGGTATAGCCTGGGGCTGAAGCCATCACACAGAGTCCAGCTGGACAATAGTCTAACTGATTTTTTACTTAAATGATTTCAGAAAAATAAAAAAAATCAGTAAAAATAAAAATATTGGATTATTATTTTCATTTCAATTTAGAATTGTCCTTTATACGCACTGACCATGCCTCTTATGTTATTTGAAAGAGTACCATGGTTAGGTGTCTGGCTCTGACATTGAATCATTCATGTCAACAGCGCTTATGCCTAAAGCCTTCCATGGCAGATTTGCTTGTAGAAAGCTTATTAAAACTGCCTAGAATAGATCCAAGAGGTAATATGTCAATGGGAATGATCAGAAGTATAGTTAAAGGTTGCTTTTATTTAGGAAAATAGTTTACCTTCTGACATACAAATACATTGTTTTACAACATAATAAATGGATATAAATTCTTGGGTAACAGCTATATTGAACTGTGGTTTACAAAAGCAAAATTAACTATAGGTTAAGGCTTCAGAAATTTCCATTTGCCAGTTCTTTATTTTGGACCTTTTTGTCTCAGGTATGAATTTATTGTATTATGGGAAGGATATAGTACTCAGCACCTGTACATTTAATTTCATTTATGTAGCCAGTGGGAGGCGACAGGTACATTCAGAGGGAATTTCAGCCTTCCAGAGGTACTTACGTCTGACCATTGACTGTAGAGAAGACTTAGGCCACTAGTCATCTACCCTAAGTAAAAAAGATTGAATCCAGAAACTAGCATTTTTTTTTTCCTTCAAAATTTTCTCTCATAGTCCAGACCATTCTGTTATACAGAACAGAAATGTGACTCATTTCCCTGACTATATGGAGAAATTAATTTTTGAAGTTAGAAGTGGGATAACTCGTATGCAGTAATGTTTTCAGCACCTCATAGGAAAACCTTACTTCAAACACACTAATTGCCAAACAGAACATATATTTGTCTGATTCCCTCACTATAGCGGCAGATTGTAGTCCCCTATCTAGCAGTCAGTGCTTACCTCATGTATTGGCAAATGTATTGCTGGTCCTTTTCCAGTGGAGTTTGCCAGCTCATAAGGCTACCACCTACTCCCTTCCTCCTTCCCCCCACCTTGCACCTCCTGTATCTTTTCAGTACCCTTACATCCCCTCAGAGCTCTTGGAAGGTTGTATATTTAGAAAAAGGACAATTTCATGTTCCAAGGGATTTTAAAAGTGTAGCCAACTATGGCTTAGCTGGCATGCTGAAGTTTGCAAGAGCATCTGTCAAAAAATATTCCAATTCTACTTCTTACTGATTTCTGTTGAAGGCTCTGAGGGGAAGCTTGCAGTTCCTGTTCTATGCACTAAAAGGGAGGGAAGGAAGGGAGGAAGGAGGGACGGAAGGAGGGACAGAAGGAGGGACGGAGGGAAGGGAAATCTTTAAAGGATTTGAAATGTGATAGAATATGTTTAGTCAAAACAAAACAAATGTTAATAATAATAATAAAAAAAGACAGCTGCAAGGATACTACTCTGTCTTGTCTCTCCTGCTCATCCTGCTCAGCATGATTTATTCTAAGAACTTGTGTCCTCAACAACAAATTTGGAATGGACTCTTCTCAGATTGATGGCTCTGGAAATGAAGACTTTAATAGAAAGTAAGAGTAAGGCTTTCAGTGTCCAAAAATCAATGACAAATTATAAAAGTTAAAATAATAAGCATCACACACACAAACAAACAAATAAATAAATCAGCTGTGTGAGTATTAGAGATTTTTTCTTATTAATTAATACACATATTATAACTCTTACATAGCAAAGTCTATATTTCTAAGGTAACATTTCCCATAGGAAATGGTTGTCTATGTCCTAAAGGATACTATTTACCAAGAAAACGTGAGCGAACAACGAGTGTCAAGAAGTTTTGCTATTCTTAGTTTAGACCCATAAAATAATTTCAAATTTAGTCTTTTTTTTTTGTGTATATTTACCCATTATTAAAATAAACTTATAGACATCTATCAAATGTAATGACAATTTTTTTAAGCAGAATAATTTTGGTGCTTTTACATTTTAGTTTATGGTGTACTTAAATTTCATCCATCATCTATCTTTATATAAAGGTAATTAAGTATCTGTCATTGCCAGAACTGTTGTCTTTTAAAGATGGTGACATTTCAGCACTGAATTATGACTGCATTTGAATAAGGAGTTACAACAGACTTTCTCTAAAGCGTTATCTTATCATAAAGCACACTGTACCTAAGTAAATTGTAGCTTTCTTCATGCCATTTGCAAAGAATGCTGTTTAGGGTGGAAAGCAGGACTTTTTGTGAGGAAAGATAGTATTTTAAAGCTGGCACAAATTAGGTGCAGTTATGACTGAAAGTTGGCAGAGCCAACTACTAGGGAGTAGTTTGCTCCAGCATGTCTATCCATGCCTGAGTGGCTTCATTATTGTCCAGCAAACAAAGGAATGAAAGCAAAGAAGTAATCTTATATTTCTTTACCTGGAAGTTTTCTATGACTAGACCCAGAAATCTTATGAAAAATGTAATGTTCACTGCTTTGGTGAATTACTGTATTCAAATGCAGATTGCCTTGCCAGGCTTTTGTTTGTTTGTTGTTTTTGTTATTGTTTTCCCCCCAGAAGGGAAGAGCTTCTGACTTACTCTTTTGCACTTCAGTGAAACACAAGATCTTGTAAGCTTGTTATATTTTCTGCATCTATGGAGGCAGAGATCAAAGAAATGTTCTTCATCACCTCTACACTCGATTAGAAGAGCTGATGAGCTATAAAATATCTTTTTGCTTTGCTTGGCCTCTGCAGCACTTCCAGCACTTCCTTAACTGAGTACTTCCTTCATGTGCCATTAACAATTCCTATAGGCAATATTTAAGTCCCAGAGATCTCTGGAGTAAGACACCCCAAATGCAAGGATTCTTTTTTTTTTTTTTTTTTTTTGTTTGTGGGGGGGTAGGGGGATAGGGGGATAGTTGTGGGTTTTTTTTGTTTTGTTTATTTTTTGTTTTTAACCACATGTGACAATAATGATAATAAAAAGGAATGAGTCAGTAATATATTTATTGACTTAATATTTCCAGTTTTAATGTATTGAAGCCAAAAGCACTTGCTTCATTCTGTTTATGTTATGCCAAATGATTATGATATTTCTTAGTCATTTTCTAAAAATGTTCACTGTTGCCATTACATTTTTAGTAATGTATAGCATTGATAGGGTCATATTTTCTAAAGTAATTGATGGGTTTCATTTTAATTGTTGATTTTTGACTTTTAATCCTGTTTCTATTTTTGAGTGACCATGGTGTCGTGGACACTCAAATTTATATTTCCACAGATAGATAGATATAACTGCTCTTTTTGGATGTCAAAAGCATCAGGACAAGTAGATCCTATGGAGCTTTATGTATCTCTTCTTACAATCTGTATGAAAGTGAATAGCTATACCAAGCATATTAAAAATTAAAGGGATTTGGCCCACAATATTTGTATACTGCATTTACAACAAAACAGATAAATCAGCAGTCAGTAAAATGGTAAAGGTAACACCTAAGGGGAAAAGTTCTATGAACTGTAAGCTGTTGCCTGCACACTACACCTTGTCATCTTGTCATCATTGCTAGGTGTTTGGTTTTCTCAACACTTTCTAGATTCAGCTGCCTTCCTGAACAGCTTTGTTTCTTCATGATGCAGGTGAAATTCAGACCTTCATCCTAACTCAAAATTGTCTTTTTTTACACTAGGTGTTGAATATGAAATTTCCTCAGGAACGCTGCAGTTCCAGCTGAGTTATGATAAACCAGTAATAAATTTTATCGCTTATTGCTGAAAAAGAAATTAATGCATGAATTTGGTCTTAGCTCTGTCTCTCTTAAAACAACAACTGCAGAAAAGTGTAGTGAGTGCAGTAATACACACTTACAGAACACAGTTTCACCAGATCCGTCACAGGACGTTAAGCAAGTTTATTGTTTGACATATCTTTATTAAAATGCAAATTCTGGCATTTTCACAAGCTGGCAAATCCTTTCCACTCAGTGGTGTGAAACGATAAAAACCCCACAACTATTCAGAGAGAATGTAATATTGCCAGGGCAATTTGCTAAAGACAGTAGAAAGTTCAAACTTGGATAAAGAAAAAATATCAGAAGGTTTTAAAAGGAAAGAAATAAAATCATAATCTGGCTTTCAGTGTTGTCATTCTCCTGACTTTCCTACTCTTCAACCAGTATTTTTAGTGTTCAGTACTGACCAACATTTTTTTGCAGTCATACTTCAGAATAAAATGACTCAAATAGTGTTCTAAACATTTTTCACAACAGCTTATCACTATAAACATTCTAACTCATAAATATTTGAATGTGATTTACATAAATTAGAAGAAATTCTACAGTTATGCTGTGAACTAAATGAAGAAAAAAAGGGGAAGCATTTCAGTGAAAAGGAGCTGTTCAACTGATGGAGGTATTCAACATGCTATATAGAAGAAAGCAAATTATGATGTATTGAATCACATTCCCCTTGATCAATCAATATGTCTGTTAGAACCCCCACCCACCTTTTTTCTAGTCTTACATCCAGTTTATATTCAAAGAAAGTAACTATCATTAACTACAAAAGCCAGACTATGCCAGACCATGACATCAATATGAAAAGTTATGCAAGTTAGAGAATATCTAGCAAGTTTCGAAGAAATAGGATTGTATAGGATTTTATTTAGCATTTAGTATAATAAGAGACAAAGGTATAGTTACTGGTCAGAAGATCTCTGTTTTATAAAAGGATGAAAAAGATCTAGAGGAAAGTTCTTAACTACTTAATGCTTCTTAACCTGTTGGGGGGTGGGGGGGGGGGGGGGTAGGGGGGAGAAGGGTTAGTGGGGAGGAAGTACATACAGTACTGCAGATGAAAATGAAATTATTATGCAGTCCTGGGACTACGTGCTATGATAAGATATAAAATCACAGTAATTAATTATAGGCAAGACTGGGCTGAATTGGTTGGTATGCAGTGCTGTAATTTATACAGAGAAGTCAAAGTATTACCGTAATGCCAGTATCAACCAAACCTGTTAAAATCTTGTTTAACAGCAAAGAGCAGAACAGAAACATTTGAACTCTTCTGTAGGATACATTTATTAGAAGTCATGCTGAATTGTTTAAAAAGGATTATAGATACACCCTGTCTTTGTTTCTGATTTATTTTAGAAACAGATAGTTCTGGGATTTACAGTTGCTAATATGGGAACTGTTGGCCTTTCAACAAGCCAGTATAAAAATGGGGGCTGTATGGAATGACTACCTTTCCTGAATAAGACCAAAGGGACGAAATAGTTTGGCTGTGTCTCACATGGGAAAGAGACAAGTAAGATTTTGAAAGAATTTGGACAAAGCATGATAAAAAAGAAGCAATGTTTTTACTAATCAGATAATACATGAAAAGGATTACCATATATCTTCAGTAACTGCTTACATTTTCACAGATGGGAAAGACAGAAGGAGAAAGAAGCTGATTTAAGGATTTAGATCTTTATTTCACCCAGAACAAATGGGACTTTCATTTTAGTGGAAGGACTAAACTTTTGTAAGCAATGGCTTAATATTAGGGATGAAATAAATCACTGCAATTTTAATAATTGGAAACTGGCAGATGAAAAGTACCATTGCAGGCTTCACTTAATAAAGAACACAAAAAGTACCCTAATCATATCCCTAGAGACCAAAAGAGTTAACAGACATTAAAATCTAAACTCATTGCATTCTTTTAAATTGATAGGGCAGTATCAGTACTAGAGGATGTATTATGCTCATTCCCATGATGCATAACACATACCCTTAAATACATTTGCTGTTAAAATTCTGGAAAAATTGAATAATTCAGTGTTAAACTGGTTTTGATAAAGCAGCATGATGGAATGGAATTTACTTTCCAATGTCAAGACAGTGGACCTCAATATAGGGATCTGCTCGAGGGAAGGAAGGCTCTGCAGGAGGATCTGGATAGGCTGGACCGATGGGCTGAGGTCAACTGCATGAAGTTCAACAAGGCCAAGTGCCGGGTCCTGCACATGGGGCGTAACAACCCCAAGCAGTGCTACAGGCTGGGAGATGAGTGGCTGGAAAGCTGCCTGGCGGAGAAGGACCTGGGAGTACTGGTTGATAGTCAGCTGAATATGAGCCAGCAGTGTGCTCAGGTGGCCAAGAAGGCCAACAACATCCTGGCTTGCATAAGAAGCAGAGTGGCCAGCAGGTCTAAGGAGGTGATTATCCCCCTGTACTCGGCTCTGGTGAGGCCGCACCTCGAGTACTGTGTTCAGTTTTGGGCCCCTCGCTACAAGAAGGACATGGAGGTGCTCGAGAGAGTCCAGAGAAGGGCAACAAAGCTGGTGAGGGGTCTGGAGAAGAAGTCTTACGAGGAGCGGCTGAGGGAGCTGGGGTAGTTTAGCCTGGAGAAGAGGAGGCTCAGGGGAGACCTCATCACTCTCTACAGGTACCTTAAAGGAGGCTGTAGAGAGGTGGGGGTTGGTCTATTTTCCCACGTGCCTGGTGACAGGACGAGGGGGAATGGGCTAAAGTTGCGCCAGGGGAGGTTTAGGTTGGATGTTAGGAAGAACTTCTTTACTGAAAGGGTTGTTAGGCATTGGAATGGGCTGCCCAGGGAGGTGGTGGAGTCACCATCCCTGGAGGTCTTTAAAAGACGTTTAAATGTAGAGCTTAGTGATATGGTTTAGTGGAGGACTTGTCAGTGTTAGGTCAGAGGTTGGACTAGATGATCTTGGAGGTCTCTTCCAACCTAGACGATTCTGTGATTCTGTGATTCTGTTATAGTCTGCAAATATATATATTTAATGTATAAAGTAATCCTTGGTGAAGTACATTCAATGTTTGAAGTTCTTTCAAATACAAATGATGTAGAGAAATCTCAGACATTCATGTGGTGAGACAAAGCCAAGTGGTATTAGCAGCTTAGTCTTCCTTGCTGTAGAATATTACATTTGGCATATACAATGATCATATTTCTATAACCAGAACAAAAAGTAACTGAAAATGCACTTGAGTAAAATGCAAAGTCTAATCATTACATGGTAAGTCTGCAAACCACTGACTAATCAGGTGTATGAAGTAATTTTGTCAGGAAAAGAAGTAAGCTATTGCCTAGAGAACAAGTGTGAGAACCAAAGGAAAAACTAAGACAGTTAATCTCTAATTGGCATTACTGGTTTGAAATGCTATGAAATTTTTAATATATTGAATGTAGAAATAAAAACTCTAACTATGATTTCAATATTTCTCTACTGGAAGATGAAAGCAAGCATTCATTTGCACTTGCTTTTATCAAGACTCCAGACTTCTCATTCCAATCTGCATGTCTCTAAAACACATGCATTCTTCAAAAGTTGACAGAACAGCAGAATTAATCAAGACCAATGTGCCCTCATTTCAGCTAGCTCTTTGCTATCCGTCAAAAATATTTCTGCAAAGATTGAATTAGACTAGAGGGCATTCTAAAATATTGCAATTAATAATGACCACATGCTTGAACTCCCAAAGTTTTAAAAAAAGGTGTATATATGTGTAAATATATATATATATATGAACAAGTGCACACACACAAAAACTTTTTTTTCCTTTTTTAAATTCCACTTTTTGGAGACTTAATGATACTTTTATTTGTTATATTAAAGAAAAAAAATGTGAATCTCTTATAGTTCTTTATGGTTACTAAATGTAGTGGTCCTTTATTGTTATATGACAGGAACAAATCAAAATTCAGTATTGAGCATATACTTTTTTTTTTTTTTTTTTTAATCTAAGCTTGTGTAACCTATCTGGTCCCTTACTGAGTTCCAGTTTTGTCTAGCAGTTGCTTCTTAATATTACAGTTATAGGAACAGAAAGAAAAGCTGCCTGTTCCTGAAGGATCTTGCCTTTTTCCTAGAATGCAATAGCTATGTAGTTTGTGCGCAAGTTCCGTGCTAGTCATGCTTCTTAAGAGCCATATGCGTAGTAATTTTTTTAATATCTATTTTCCAAACATACAGTACGGGATGATGGCAGTAGGAGGTCCCACTGTCAATTTCTTTCATCGTTCATGTTTAGAAATCAGTTTTCTTTCTTCTTCCTCTGTACTTGCTTAAACAGCTACTGGCTATTCCCCCCTTCTGATATTTTTTCTTTCCTAATTACATTTTAATTATAATTTATTTATTTTTTTAAATCTTATTCCTTTCTTTTCTTTATTTGATCATCTCAGAGATATTAGGACTTGTGTCATCTTCCACAAGAACAGAATATTTTATTCTTTTCCATTTAACTTATTGCTTTGCATTTATAAGGATATTTGCAGGTATTTTTCATGCTTCCCTTTCTACAAGGAGTAGAAGTTTGTGCATTGTTATCATAAACTATATATATAGTCCCAAGAAACTAAGCAAAAGTCAATAGGAAGTGTGGAATATTACAATGTTTTAGTTTGGAACATTTTAGTTGTACAGGAATGCAATGAGAATTATTTTGAAGGTTAAACAAGAATAATACCTTTAAAAAAAATACCCTATCTTAATCAGTATTTTTCCAGATGATAAAAAGAAAGCCAAAGAGATGAAATTGACAAATGTAGCATATAATGGTCCTTCTTGGAGCAGTACTGCAGGGGCCTCATTAGTAGACATTTTAGTACAATCATTTTTACCCCTGTGGCTGTCACTTCAGACTACTCAGAAAAGGTGGCTGTAGGAGCTAATCACAGTGATGCCTTTCTCGATTTTATTTTCCTTGTAAAAACGAGGCACAAGAGAGCTAGTAAGTTCTAATTGAAATCAATTATCATTGCCATGAATGCATGCTGTGTCTGTAGGGTATGATTTTGCCAGTAGAAAATTTCCTTTTTCCCCATAAAAAGTTTTGGGGGCTTTAGACTTAAATGTGAAGTTGTGTTGAAGTCAGTAATAGCATGGATTTTATTCTGTTGTTTTGAATACCACCAGCATTACATTTCTATCTTGCTGAACAGAGAAGTATAATTGTCCATTTATGTTTAATATTACTAACTGTAGTTGATAAGGGGAGGGGCAGACTTCAAGGATGAGAAGTGCCATTTAAATTGCACTCTAAATTTCAAATGGGCTCTCTCTTGCATGTAATTCCCTTTTCCTTCAGAATTCTTCTATTTCTCTTACAAAAATAATTATATGTACCATTTGCTCCTTACAGTTTAATCACCAACTTGAGAGACCCTGCAAGATCTCTGTTGCTAGAAAAAAATTGCATAAGAACAAAGCAAAGTTTTGTAAAAGTATTTTAAAGTGGCAAAAATCTTCATTTTATTCAACTTGAAGGAAGCATCTGGCTGTGATGGTCCATCATGCAGATACCAGGAAAAACAAACAAACAAAAAAAACACCACAAAACAAAAGCAAAAACAAACGAGATTCCTGAAATTCCACTCATGAGCATATACGATAGTGATGAAATAATAACCACTTCCTGCAGCATTAATCTGGAGTATTAAAAAATGTTTTCTCTTGTGAAATAGGAATTTGATACTCTAGTAGACAAAGCAACACAGAAAAACTGAAGATTGTGTAGATTGTGAAGAAAGTTTTAAACTCCCTTGAAGATGTATTTTAATCTCTGTTTATACCCTAGAACTTTATAGTTTTGGAGGACTTTCTACTTTTGAGGAATTAATACATCTGCATTCTAAATGGTATTCAGAAGAAACCTATCTTACTGATGGGAGTAACTGATGAAAACTTGCAGAGTTTCTCTCTGAAAGATGATGGTACCAGAGATAAAAAGTTTATGTGAAAACTCGGGTTAGATAAATTAGGTCTTTCTTTAGTTTTAGTACAGTCTTTTGATAATTGAGAAAATGGAAGCTAGACCTCAAATTCCTTTCCACCCAACATATTTTTAAGTTGTTGTATTTAATATACCTGTATTCTAATATCTTATAAAATGTTGCTATTGCTTTGGGAATTAATTATTAAAAATTTTGTTAATTATTAAATTATAATATATAATTATTAATTATTTAAATTTTATGTAACTAAACATCTGAAAGTAAACAAATGTCACATTCTTTTAGTCTTAGAAAACTGAAAACTTTTGAGTAAGTTAATGGCAAGTGATTTTCAGCTTTAGGGCAAAGAAACCAATATGGTAGAGCAGTTAAGTGCCTTTGCTATCAGGCATTTTTGAGACCTGCTTAAAAATGTTGAAACTTAAGATAAGAAATTCTGACAGTATGCCAACATCGGCAAAGCAGATCTTCATTACATGTAGTTCTTGCTGAGACTGACAGCTGAAGAGGAATGGTAAAGATGTTCATTTGTAAAAGTTATTAGAATTATAACTTAATTTTAACTTTTTAGACATACTTACAATGTTTACCTTATCCATGATCTCCCCATCTTTTTCCAAGGACAAAAAAAAAAAACAAAACAACAACAACAACAACAAAACTGTTATAGAGTAATAACTTGAGTAGAACAGAGATTTCTGAATGCTTCTAGTTATTCAGAGTGCTCTTGAGGCAACAGTAAGAAGGGAGTGTGAAAACAGGCAGTTATAATGGAAACTATTTTTCATCTTTAAGTGAAGCAGATGCTATCATATACTTTTTGTGATACTGACTTCTGTAGCGGTGAGCATCAGGAGTTATTAACCCAAAAGGTTATATTGACTGAGGTGAAATTAAGGTCAACAAAAGTACAATAAATATGTTTCATAAAAGTCCAAGTCCAAGGACAAATATTCTAAATGGTTTTATTTGTCACCAAGAGAAATACTGTTTTTTTTTTTTTTTTTTTTTTTTTTGTTATAATGATTTCCGAGTATTTTGCAGTTTTGGAAGGTTGGGAAGAATGTAGGAAGGAATTCTTTAATTACTTAAAAGAAATGGTATAAAGGCCTATGATTTGTGTAAGCTGTATATCAAATGCATTTTATTAACTAAGCATTATGGATGGAAAATTCAGTTTTATGGCATGGGAGGAACAAGAGGAAGTGCTTTTGTTGCTATTAAATGTTAGAATCAAAGAATTATTCAGGTTGGAAAAGACCTCTAGAAACATCTAGGACAACCTTTAACCTAGTCCTGACAAGTCCACCACTAAGCCATGCTACTAAATTCCACATCTACATGCTTCTTGAAGACCTCCAGGGATGGTGACTCAACCACTTCCCTGGGCAGCCTATTCCGATGCTGCACAACACTTTCAGTGAAGAAATTTCTCCTAATATCCAACCTAAGCCTCCCCTGGCACAACTTGAGGCCGTTTCCCCTCATCTTATCATTTGGTATTGATAACTTCAATCATTTTAAGCATGACTTATGTGTGAGAAAGAAATAGGAAAATACGCTACAAGCAATAGATAAATGAATACTTCAGAAATTAGAAATCTCCTATTTCTGAAGAAAGAAAACTTGATCTCTTTTCACACCAGTATGAGACAAGTATCAGAAAATGATCCAAAAGGTGTAAGAGCAGTGTATGGGTTGAGAATGTTTTGGAGGTCATAGAAGGAGCTGGAGTGAAGAAATCAACACACAAAATTGCTAATACTGTTTCACTTTTATTGTTAGTATGGATGATGACATGAGTGCTTCACTGATTTTCTAGTCAGTTGTCTAGGTTTTGTGTCTGGAAAACTAAATGGCTTTCAGGCTAATTTGGTTCATTAATCTGGCTAATCAATTGTCTGGTTTCTTCACTCAGTGCAAAACAAGAAAACAAGTAGCTGTTTTTTCTTTTTTTTTTTTTTTTTTTTTTTTTTCCATTGGGTATCTCAGCCATTTATCAATGAACACTCTTGTTATATTTTCATCCTGTGTTTTTCTATGAAGATGGACATAGTGAGAGATTTATCTGAAGCAGTTCTCTTAGAGATAATACATTGCTTTTTCCACTGCCTCCTTCCCCTGAAACTTGTTGTCCATGTGCTATCCTGAAGGCAAGCACAGAAATACTGGTAAGAGGTGATCACAAAATGGTTTTAGAGGAAGAAACTACATTACTTACAGATGCAAATCATGAAAACCAAAATGTCTTTCTCTTGACTTTCCTTTTAGTTTTTGTATTAAATTCTTTATTGAATTACAGAAAATGTTGAAATGTCATCAGCATTGTATTTTTATATTGAATTTTTGTTTTAAAAATTTCATCTTGCCATAGGAAGTTGTACATACATCAGTGGCAAAGTAAAGATTAGTGTCAAGGTTAAAGATACCATGGGTATTACGTTGGAGGAGCCACAGATTCTTGACGTATTCTTGTTTCCAAGTTGCCTTCAGTGTCTGTTTGTGTGCTTGATTTTTGCATCCTTAAGCACTTTTTTAAGTAAGACAGAGACAGACCTCAACATGGTTTTACATACAAAAATCACATTTTTTTTTCCTCAGTCATTTCTCATGAAATGAGAATTCATTTGAATGAATTCAAATGAAATGAACATTCTCAAGAATGCTCACTGAGCAGTTTGGGAACATTCTCTCTCTCTCTCTTTTTTTTTTTTTTTTTTTTTTTTTTTTTTTCTAGTTTTCAAGCAAACGAGGTTAATAAATCAGGTTAATAAATTATGCTTGTATCACACACCCACAAATACCATTAAGGGCTTTTTAGTTCATAGCAATTCCAGTTTGTTTCAGAGACTAAGTAAGTTTCCAGAGTCATTCCCCAGTCTTTGGATAAACAACCTTCTATTATAAACCACAGCGTGCAATGTGTTTTATTAATGATGCTCTCACAGGGCTGCCTCTCTCAAAAAAATGAAAGTTCTCAATTGTCATAATCACATTCAGAATGATGGAATAGAGGGCAGTAAAGGACAAAGAGCCAGACTCCACACTACAACTCTATATTCTGTTAATGCAGATGTTGTAATTCATCTTTCAAGTCAATTACTCTGCTGGTGGCTTATGGGGAAACGCGTACATTAATATTTCCAATAAACCTGATTGGAGTCAGATGAAATTTCAAACAGTTTTCAAGCAGGAAAGGAAATTAGGTCAGGAGAAATAGCCACTACAAATTAACAAGCCCACCAATAGCCTCATCATTAGCATAATTATTTCCTTAAACTATTCCAATGATGCAGATTTAAATATCAGACACTATGTCACTGAATAAGGAGAAAATATAGTAGTCATCTTAATATATATTTTTTCTTTTCATACACTGTAAAGTTTCTGCTAAAGCAAATGGAGTATAGCTTTTCAAAATCATTAAATATGGGATTTTTAGTGTTGTTCTGTTTTTGCTTTGTATGCTTTTCTATATGATAGGACTTTCATTCTGTAGAGTTAACTGCAAGCCTGTCTCACAGAAGTGCTACTATATAATGTCAGAAGTGTCCAAAAAGAAAAGATGATGGGGGGAGATGAACTATGTATATAGAAACCAACCTATTCTGTAAGATGGCCATTTAAGAATGATTTGATTTGAGAATATGAGAGAGATGAGTACCATATTCTCTCTTTCTTTCTCCCTGTTATGCAGCAGCTACGTATCTACAAAATATATATGTGTGTGCTTACATACATACAATAAATTTAACATACCACAAGTGATTGTTCATACACTAAGAAGTCATCTCAGGCCTAGATAATGAGATTAATCCTAAATCTCCCCGTATCTGCTGCATATATGTATTCATATGCACACAAATATAGCATCCTCTTATAGGCCAGAACAATAGGCAGTCTTAACTTTGTTGTTTGTGTTTTCCCAAGGTGATTAGTTCATTAATCACTTTGTACAGAAAAGTGAAGAAAAACAATACAAATCATGGAACTTCCTAAAGACTACACTGTTTTTTAAGAAAATAACAGGTGGAAAAGTTGCATATGATTCATGTCACTCCTAGCTTAAGTCCCATGAAAATTTAGAATGTAAACATAATGTTGCAACTGAATATCTATGGAAAGTTTAGAGATCAGTTGGGAATATTTAGAAGACTCCAAAACCATCCACCTTCAAGTTTCAAAATTACTTTTGACTAGATTCATATATTGCTTAGTTCTTAATCACTACCGATAGTCCATAAAAAAACTTCTCTTAAATTAGTTACGTGTACAATGCCACTGAACTGAAGCCATTTTAGTTTGTATTGATAGCTATAATTTATCAGTCCACAGAACAATTTGAGGAGGGAAGTCAGAACAGACATCTGCTGCTTTCATTTTTCCTCATCTTTCATAAAACTCCCCTGGTGCTCTATGCTCCTCTGCTTCCTCCCCAAAAGAAAAGTGGGTGATCTCAGCTGCTCTTGACATTTATTTTTGGGATCGTAGCTTGTTCTGGTTTTGCATATTCTGCAGGATTATTCTGGTTCCATCAGACACCCTGCCTGCTTGCCTGCTCTGCAGGATTATTTTGGTTTTACCAGACATCATTCCTGCCTACTCTGCATCCTCCATTCTTGCAGATTTTAATAGTAGCATATTTTTCGTGCACCTTGTTTTTGCAACTAATAAGAAGTTTCCATCTGTTCTTTTGAAGTTGTCTATTATTAATATATTAATTCTGAGCTGCATTACAAAACGCTACTAATGATTTTTCAATGTTAAAATATGCTTATATACTGTACCTGGTTGTGCTGCTTTTATGTGTTTATGTCTGTGTTCAAGGCAAGCAAATATTTATTTTGTTGCTTAGTGTGCATTTAATTAATGCAATAAAAACATATTGTGGGTTGGAGACAAGGATATTTGAACACGTGTTAAAAATCAGTCCAATACAAGAATCAACTGAAGATTAAATCTCTAGAGAAATTCTGAGAAAATTCAATTTATAATTTATAAAAGAGTATCTCACTATAACTAACCAAATTTAAATGCAACCTAGATTGGGTATTTAACAGACACAGACTGAATCACTCTTACAAGAGAATAAGTAGATATTAATGTTCTGAAAAGTTAGGCAGATATGAACTTTTTTCATCATGATAGAGCATGAGATCTAGCTGGCAATCAGTGATTTCAGAACCTGCTGTGCCTGAGCAAAATTATCAGTCTACCTTAATCACAAATATAAAGTAGGAGGAATTTGGACAATCACAAAGCTATTCCAAAAATATATATTATATACATATATATAGAACTGTTAACACATTTTTTCTGCATGTTTCTTCTTAATATCTGTTCACCTAAAGGAGCAAAAATGCAAAATATTTCTCAGTCTTCCACAGATTATACTTCAAAAGGTAAGGGAGAGACTCAGAAAAAGAGTTGTCATTGGAACAAATGGGGAGGCTGTCACTAACAGGAACCACCTTGTGGTACCGAACATGCCGAATCTCCTGTTGCATTGTCAAAAACTTTAGAGAAACTGTATGTATAAGTTAACTGTGTCTGCTTAGGAGACAACTTTATTGTAAATCACCCAAGGGAGCTAAGCAGCAAATCCCCTTGGCTGTTACTGTGTTTGGCTATATTACCATATTTGAACACAGATGTTCAAGCTAACATATATATATATATATATTACAATTTGGCATTGGGCATACACAGACTTCCTTTCTCATATCCCTTCCCTCCCTTCCTTCCCCTCTTCCTTCTTCTTTTCTTCTCCTTCTTCTTCCTCTTCTTCCTCTTCTTCTTCATCTTCTCTTCCTCTTCTTCTTCATCTTCTCTTCCTCTTCTTCTTCATCTTCTCTTCCTCTTCTTCTTCCTTTCTTCTTCTTTTCTTCCTCTTCTTTTCTTCTTTTCTTCCTCTTCTTTTCCTCTTCTTTTCTTCTTCTTCTTCCTCTTCTTCTTCTTCTTCTTCTTCTTCTTCTTCTTCTTCTTCTTCTTCTTCTTCTTCTTCCTCTCCTCTCCTCTCCTCTCCTCTCCTCTCCTCTCCTCTCCTCTCCTCTCCTCTCCTCTCCTCTCCTCTCCTCTCCTCTCCTCTCCTCTCCTCTCCTCTCCTCTCCTCTCCTCTCCTCTCCTCTCCTCTCCTCTCCTCTCCTCTCCTCTCCTCTCCTCTCCTCTCCTCTCCTCTCCTCTCCTCTCTCTCCTCTCCTCTCCTCCTTCTTCCCTTCTTCTTCTTCTCTTCTCTTTTCTTCTTCTTCTTCTTTTCTTTTCTTCTCTTCCTTTCCTTTTTTTCTTCTTTTTTCTTCCTTTTTTTCGTATTTTCTTCTTTTCTTCTTCTTCTTCTCTCTCCTCCTCCTCTTCTCCTCTTCTCCTCTTCTTCTTCTTCTTCTTCTTCTTCTTCTTTTTCTTCTCTTCTTTCCTTTTTTTCTTCTTTTCTTCCTTTTTTTCGTATTTTCTTCTTTTCTCTTCTTCTTCTTTCCTCTTCTCCTCTTCTTTTCTTCTTCTTCTTCTTCTTCTTTTTATTCTCCTCCTCCTTTCTTTCTCTCTCCCTTTTTCTTGTCTTTAATATGGCAGATATGCATAGTTTTATCTCCTCACTTTTCTAGGATAGGATAGATAACTTGCAAGGGATTTCACAGGAACTCAGGTCAAAGTGAGCAGCTAACAATGCCGTACATCCTAATTCAGAAAAAAAATAAAAAAATAAATTGTTGTTTGCAAATTATGGAAATTGAAATTTGGACGTCATCTGCAAATCAAGTTAGAAGAAGCTAGAGGTATTTTAGAAAACTTTTCCAGATTTCTCTGATTATTTTGCATCCAAAAGCAGAGTCAGTTCAATATTCAATGAATGCTTGAACTGCCAACCATCTCCTGGTTTGTTATACTCTACTGCTCATTGTAAAGAAACATTCCATACTGGTAATATCACTTGTCAAGGGAAGCCCAGTCCAAGACACTCTTTTATTTATTTATTTATTTTTATTTTTTATTTTTATGTATTTTTTAATACCCAGTGAAATGGCAGAAACCCTAGGAGAATTTTCCTGCTGTTCTTCTTCACTATTGCAGGCTACAAATAATTTAACCTCTTTCAACCTCAGTTTGCAGATATGTAAAATAAAAACTTAGAATCATAATTAATTTCTGTGGAACACTGAGATGCCCACATGAAAGTATTGGAAAACCTTGGAAAATGTGTCAATGAGTGCTTGGAATCATATTTATTAAAAGGTGGCAAATTGGGAAGGCCTGGGGAACACGGCCTACTTGACCATCATTAATAAGTATTATTCTTATAACACATTTATACCAGAGAAAAATATAAATATTCTTGTATCATAGAAGTCTGTCATATTTTGGAGAACTGGCTTCATTGGAGTAAAGCTCAAAAATTGCAACAACTTCAGCATAACCAGAGTTTATACAAGATTATCAGCTCTATGTTTTAAGTGAAATTTCATTCACCATTTTCAGTTTGCTATCATCAGAATATTTATCCTTTTGTCAGACCAGCTTATTGGGATTGCACATGCTTTAGGTGTGTTCTCTCTCTGTGCTCTGAGAGAGAAAAAGAAAATAAAAAAGAAAAAAAAAAGGAAAGGAAAGAAGAAATAATAGACTAAGTAATATTTAACTTGTAACATTTATTTATTTATTTATTTATTTATTTAAGCTTTACTAGTGTAGTGCTTTTTCTCCACAAGTAATTCCAATTTTAGGGAGAATTAAGCTAATTATTCATGCTATGCCTTGATGCTATCCAGAAACCATATTGTTTCTTGTTACCTAAAAACTGTTTTAGTGAGCAAAAGTACATTACAGAGGAGGTAAAGACAATAATGTTCTGAACTGTAGTGTTAGGAGAGTTTTTCGAGCTTCCCTCCATGAGCAATAAATTCTTTCATCTAATTTCAAGTTTTATAATTACTTGTGAAGGTGTCGTAGAAAATATAGCCTGGTGTCAGGTACAAAAACCAGGAGAAATTACTGGAAAATTTTTCTGGTTCAGGTTTATGAGCTCACATTTGAGGAATCACACTTTATATACCTTTTTTTTTTTTTTTTTTTTTCTTTTTTTTTTTTTTTTCCTAGAAAACGATTTGATATTTGCATTGAAATGCGTTTTCAGTTAATCTTTGTCTGGAGGCCAGTGGACTGCTGTGAATTTTGAACATTCTTTGGCTAAAATACTGAGCACACACCACAGCCATCCCTGCTGTGTTGAAGACAAGCTGGGAAAAAGATACATACTCTGAAGTCAAAATAGTCAGAACAGGTCCCCTACTTGATAACTGCTGAGTGCTGTAGTCAAATACAGCTATTGCAGCGGGATTCTATTGATTTATACTGGACAAAACTGGTGCTTTTATCAAACAGTTTTGTGGCTACTCAGCAGTCTGTGTCAAGCCATAGGCAAAGATTTTCAGGAAGTTCCTGGCATCCAGTGAGACAGAGAAAACTGGTTATTATACCAGGCAAATCACTCAAATCACTTAACAGCATGCCTGCCTCAGTCAGATGGAAAGCACATTCACATTATGCGGATTATACTGCAAGCCAGCACAGCAGAAAGATTAGGCCTCACAATTTTCCAGGTAGTGTTTAAAATCTTTTCCCTAGCTAAAGGATATAGCTGACAGTTCACACTCCAGAGTCAAGTTAATCTGTAACATTATCCACCCATTTTGCACCGAGCAGTCCCCAAAGCAGTTTGTAATATGCATATGAACTGAACCATTGTTGTGATCAAATTTTAAATACCCTTGTGAAATGGGAAAAAAGGAAAGATAAAATAAAACCCTGCTGCTCTGGTACAGAAGATTGACAGCAAAAGTACTGCTTCACTGAATGCATGGCTCTGGCTACAGTGGCTGCATTAAGTTGCTGGTGGGACTTCCAGTCTCTCCTCTAATGCATGGCTAATAGCTCAGCATTAACTCTGTAGAGCTGGGAAATGAAACTTTCCTATCTCAGAATATTATGAAATTGCAGTGGTGTGAAATTAGAGCGATAGTTATCATAAATTTGTTTTGGACAAAAATATTTGGACAATATATCTCATGAATGTAGTTTTGTGTGTTAGGTGTTTAACAGTAGCTCCCCACAGCACCAGCAAGAGTGCAAAACAATAACAATATATATTAAATTTTCTGAATTTGATGGCTTTTAAAATTATTTCTTGTCCTGGCAATCACACATCTGTTTGAAAGTGAGAGGAGAAAAAGAACACTGGGAAACAATTGCCATTATGGCAAAAGATAGAAAACAATGCATCCTTGTTCGGTCTTCTGCTAGAATGATGCCCTCTCGTAGAGTGGTTGACACCATAATTAATTATATCCATTTGTTTCACAGCAGTGAAATTCACTCCTGACTTTACTGTATACTCAGAGTCGATCCCATTTGTAAAAGTATATAATTCGCTTTAATACCTGAACACCAGCAGTATGTCATGAGATTAGTAAAAGCTTCTATACTTTATGACTATTGTTAAATTAAAGATGTCTATGTTAGTGCAGTCTCCACAGTACAGAGGTGAATTCAGAAAAAAAAAAAAAAGTGAAAAAAAGGAAAAAAATTTAAAGATGTATGGAATTTGTATTATTGCTGCTAATATGTTAGTTCCATCTCTGACCTCTTAGCAATTTGCTTTTTCTTATCTTTGCCTCTTTTATGGTTTATTCTTGCAAAAAGGGAAAGTTAGAATAAAATTATTTTTTCTCTCTCCATTTCACATGATCTTGGCAAAACACAAATATTTAATCCGGGTTTTCTCACAGAGAAACAGAAAAACCTGAGACACTCTTCAGCCACCTTTCATAAGGGCTATTGAAAGTATATTATGAAAGAAATATCTGGTATTTAATACACTTGTATTTTAGGAGCATGTTCAAATAATCCTGCAATTCAAGAAGAAAAAAATAAACTACAGTTTTTGAAGAACCAGCACTGGTTATTCAGTGTTGTAATGATTTTATAGCTCTTTCTTTTCTTCCAATGCTATATTGGAAGAATGAAGACATTCAGCCATTGATCCTGCAAGCTACTTTTATAAATATCACATAAACAGTTAAAAAACAAACAAACAAATAAACAAACAACAACAACAACAACAAATTCATTCCTGGAAAAGAAGATGCAAGAAATGACGTAGCTTCTCTCTACTATTACACAATATTAGGTTTATAAAAGATGGTGATATAAAATGTATAATGAAAGTAACCAAAAATTTCAGTATGCGTTTGTTTTAACTGATAAATTGGAATGATGTATGAAATAAGTAATAAGAATTTTGTTTGATTCCAAACAAAATTCAAATTAAGTTTATAGTGATAAATTTCTAGAATACTATGAAGTTTTCATAATCTTTAGAAATTAATATGAAAAAATAATGTTACCTCGTTCTGCAAAATCAGCAACAAAACCATTAGTTTAATAAAACAGTGGCATGGTTCTTAATTGATTTACTCACTTTATTGTGGAAGCCTTTTTTATGGAAATGTTCATGTATTTTAGCTTGAAATAAATGTAAATATAAATTCTGACACAAGTATTTCTTGCATAGCAATTGGTCACAAAGAGTAAGTCATTAATATTTGATGAAGTGTTAATTTGTGCAGAGCCTAGAGCAATTGTAAACTTCATTTTGCCTTTAGATGGAAATTTGTTGCGATGCAGTTATAACTATGTATAATTGTATTAATCAGTCCCAAAATGTATCTGAGTTCGAAACATAAATTCATTTATTTTTGACCTACGGTGGACCAATATGAAATAGTAAACATGTCAGAGAATGTGTTTTCTAGTATTCATAACATCCTGCTTAACAAATACAGTAAGAAGCAATTTGGCAATTTTACGAAGACTTTGTTATCTTCATAATTTGTTACTTGGGTAATGAATTCAGCAAGATTTTCCCCTCTACTTTCTATTAGAAATATGAAAAAAGGGAGCAGGAGAGAACTACAGGACATAAGTAAGATATTTTTGAGAGAAATTTTCAGAGCAACATTTGTTCATTTTTTCCATCTTTACTGGACTATGAATGTAAAATGTATTTATTTGGTTTTAAACAGATAGGGTAATTCTTTTTTTATGCACCTATAAAGATGAAAATGAATGGAACTGTACATATGCAGTTGGCAACATCTACTTATATCAGAGTTAAATTTAGCCTAACACACTTTGTAAGTGGCAGTAGGCAAGTGAAACTCACAGTTTTGTGATAACATGGATTTCTTGACTTTTAATAGACAGTTCAGTGGGAAATACATGATGTAAAGGAACAGTAAACTAACATAAATCAAACATGATGCCCAAAATATTTCTTCTTCTAACAAGCTACTAATGACCTATATTTTATGATTATAAAATGTGAAAAAATAATGGAGAACATGTTGTATATTAAAGGTGCACAGAACTTTTTCACTGCAGCTGTTACCGACCTTTTTCTCAGACTTTATAATCTTATTCTCCAATGTTGTTTCTGGATTGTCTGGACAAAATGGGAAATTAAGAGAGAACAAAAGGTATATATGCACTGCAGAAATGCCCATATCACCAAAAACAATTTGGAAGATCAGCAAGAAGGGATATCTGCAGTTCTCAGCAGTTCTTCCTGGCTGATTACTACCTGCTGAGAAGAAGAAAAGCTTGTATCACTGTAGGAGGACATCATGGAAGTAGGTCAAATGCCCACAGGTGACTGACTAATATGGATATGTTAATGCATGGCTCTTGCTAATACATTTTCCTTCTGTTTGTTAGGCTTGTTATCCCTTCCTCTTTTTTTTTTTTTTTTTTTTTTTTTTTCCTTCTTTTAAAGTGTCTTAACGTTGGCTCCTTACAGCTTGCCAGCCATCTGTCATTTAGCAGAATGCTTTTGGTAGCAGACTACTTGCAGTATGTTGATCCCTGCTTGTTATTCAATCCAAGTGCTCTATTACCTGACCTTTAGTAGTAAAAAAACTGCATACAGTATTTTCACATGAAAGGACTACCTAAAAAAGTCTTGTTTGAAAATGATGTTTCATGTTGGAGCAGTTAACTGGGCTGCCAGACTTGGCAAACTAAGAATAATGTTTTTGAAGCCATATAGAAATGTAATGATAGGTTCAAAGTTTATTTTCATGTAAAGATATCTAGCAAAGGAAATTTCATTCACTGAACTGTTACAAAATGTAGTTCCTTAACAGCTTGCAAAAGTTTCAGCACTCAAGTTATGGTTAACAGGAGTAGCTCATTTAGAGAGAACTGATCAAAAGAAGGTAGGCTTTTTTAGAACAATGGAAGAGTGATGGATTTATGTACACTTGGGTGTTTAACAGCCATGAGCTTTTGGTTTCCTTTGGAAAAAAAAAATCAATCAATCAATCAAACAAACAAACAACAAATCAGAAAAACAATTACAGCATAAATACAGATTAAAAACATGTTTTCTGAGCCAAAGTATAAGGCTACAGTAAGTTTTCACTGTTGTCTGTCTTCAACCTTTTTGGTTATAAATTCAAGATGGCAGAAGTGCTGCTCTGAGCCATTATTTTGAACATTCTAAGGTTTCTAGAGTATTCTATATCTAAAATCTCATGTTGATTTAAGACATAGGCAAACTTTGATCTTCTCTGATCATATCAGCACCAGCTGTTTAGGAGACTTCTTGCGCAGATATAGCACCCAAATCTTTGCTTCTATCAATAAATGAGATTGCATTTGACATCGGTTAAGCTATGCCCATTTATATTGGTAGAAAATTTGCCTCACAGGATTTATCAGAAGAATTTCAGTTTTCTGTTTCATTTATCACTCAAGCTAGAGAATTCTGTTTTCTGCTGATTTGAATTGGATTTCCACTACAGGAAAATAAGAAAAAAAAAAAAAAAGAAAGAAAAAAAAAAGTTTTTTACAGCTGACATTTCAAACCTGTGGGGGTGGGGTTGAGGGTGTGGGGTGGGGGGGAGGAGGAGGGGTTGGTTGCAGGGGGGAATAAATAAATAAATAAAGGATTAACATAAAACAGAAGGGTCTCTGTGAACTCTGTGAAGTTTTATCATATTAGCACTGTTTCCCATGTATCATGAAGATCTCATCCTTAATCTTTTCCAGTGCCATTTCCTTACCTGTGAATTAATTACACAGTGTTTTCAAACAAAACTACATTCACATCCTCTTTTCCTTTTCCCAGCCAAATAGTGTTGCTGTTGAGCAGTAGGTTTCCCCAGTTTGCGTTCCAAGTGGGAGACGAGTTTGATTTGGCAAGGTTGCCAACAGCTAAAGCAAGCTGAGGGCATGGTTTAACTGACTGTCGCTAATTGAAGGGAGAAGACTAATGGCTACATGTAATATTTCCACAGTAATGAGAGTAACCACTCTGACACTGCGTGTTGCTCTGTGAGAGACTAAAATGCTTTACAGGGATGACAAGACAGTACCACTCTCAATCCCCTCCACCCACACAGCCTAAATGTCATAATGTAGTGAACAAGCTGGTTTGGCTGAGGATTTCCAGGCTGCTGCTTTTCCAATTCAAAATGGGAAGAAAATTGGGCCTAGTGGAAAAACACTGGCCAGCTGCAGCTGAATGCCAGGAGCACAGCTTAACCAACATCTAATGAAAACTAAAAACATGTCCCCATGCAGACCACAATAATTACAGAGTGATAGTGATGCCGTATTAATGTGATTGCATAAATTACTTTAGAAAATATGCTACATTGGTGACAGAGACATTGTTTCACAAGTAAACAAAAAGCATGTCAAATTCACTGGGAATAGAGGAAGAAACCACACCAATGGGTTTATCGTACATGCAATTCACAAGTGAAAGACTGGACAGTAGCCACAATATCCCATCAGAGAAATGAACAGGTTTCTTTCAGGAAGCTGAAACAACTCACTGCAAGGTAGCAGGGGGAGAGAATCTATACTCAGATTTATTATAAAATATTTTTTTTTTCTGCATTCTACAGTATACTCTGGCTTAGACATTCATTTTGTCAACATGAGCACGTTTACTGTTGCTTTCACTTCTCTAACTTGGCAGACAGGCAGTTCAGCTATGGAGAAATGTGGGACAGCAGCTGCATCTGTCTGGTTTCTTTGTAAAAGGAAAGGAGACTTCATCTGAAACTTTATAGCCAATCTGGGCAGTCTCAGTGATCACTGTCCACCCTTACACATGTCCTGTTCTAAGAAAAGTAATGAAGAGGATAATAAGGTGTGAGTGGCATATTATGATGCATGAGATCAGAAAAAGAGGAAGAGGTTGTGTTATTCCAGGTAATTTGGACAGGGCAATACATTTAGATATCTATCAGGAAGATATTCAGCTAGCAGAAAATTTACCTATGTAATTTGTTCTCATTGTGTACTTTAGACCTGAAGACATTAAGCTTTTAACAACAAAAACATGATCATTAGAAACTCCTTTCTGGGATTTTAACATGGAAATGTGTTTGTGGAGTTCATTTGGCCCTCCCTGGTTATAGAACTGATAAAGTGCTACTTCCAGGCCAAGGACAAATCATAGTGACATAAATGTTTCTTAATTAGTACCTTAACATCCAAGAATGTATAAAATGATGTTTATGTGGCAAAGGATTGGTGAGGTCTTTTTGTTTCTGAAAGAATATAGATGTCAGATCACACAACGGTACTTGCTTGATATTTTCTCTTCCATTTAGTCCAGCTGCAAGACTTGGACCTATCTCATATTTTAGGATTATATAGGTCCCGAGCTGAGGCAAACATTTGAGCATGCTTTAAATGCAATTCTAATTAAAATCCTTTTCTCCCTGCCACTCTAACTTAAAGGTTGCTATTCTAAATTAAATTCCATTAGTTTATACATTTTCTCACAGCATTACTGAGATGTCAACTGTACATCAGAAATCTATCTCTCTTCAAATTTTAGTCCTGTATCTCTCTAATAAACTCTTGGCTACACTGGTTTGTAGATGAGATGTAATGTGGTCCATGACACTATTTATTTAGGTATTTGTTTATTTTAATGAGAAGGATTAATAAATTGTACTTTCTGCAAAACCAAACAAAAAACAAAACACAAAAGCCTACTGTCTTTAAAGTAAAACCCTTTTTGTTCACTACAAGATAAATTAAGCCTTGATTTTCATAGAATATGTATTTATTAATAAACCATTTGGCAAATTACGTGATCAACAACTTCATCAATGAAAAGTAATTTAGGATTACTAATGATGCTACTCCTATCTCTTGAGATTAGAAGTCCTGTGGTGTAGGTTTGGAAACAGTGCAAGCAAGGGCTGATGTATATAAGCATGCAGTTTCCTCTCAGTGTAAAACATGCAGATATTTTTCAGAAAATTATTTTCTGTAACACTTTAAAGAACTGGTAGAAAGATATTGACATAATATTTAGTATCAGAGAGAGTTACTGAATTCATGTAGGATAAGGTATTCACAGATTTAAGGTTACGGACACCTAGGATGAGATGGAAGTGGTAGGATACCACTAGCTGTTCTTCAGCATAGGTCTAAACCTTAATCCATAAAGATTGTTAGAGCCTCTGGAGAGGCTGGGTGATAGTGGTGACTGTTATCCTAAAAAACAGATGGTAAAGTTAGTGACACCTATAAATGTGCAGGCTGTGTTACCTCACTGACAAGATGCTAAGGCCTTCTGGCACTAAAGTAAAAAGACAAGTGTTTTTGACACAAAAAAAAAAGTAGTATTGAAACTATGCCTCAAGCCATGTGGAGAGTCAGAGCCAATTTTTCAAGTAAAAGTAACTAAAAATCTAAATTGGGGAATACATGTAGAAGCACGACAGCTTCAGACCTTTCCCATCAATAAATTTTTGACTAGTTCTAGTGCCTGTCTCATACCTGTAGAATTAGCTGATTGCCTTTGAAATAAAACTTCAATTTTCAAGGCTTGAATAGATAGCTTTGCTCTGGAAATCCTTTTGCAGCTCATTTCCTAGTGAATGAAATGGCAAGCAGAATTTTTGAGCTTATTTTATTACATCCTTTAAGTTTGGTAGTAGAATTCTTCAATTACCTTTATGATTGCCTTAAATATAATATCAAGTTAATCAAGTACTTACATACCACATATTATAATTGCAATAAGCAATGTCAGGTTTAGAGATTCTTGTGGCCTATAGGGAAACCACAATGGGGTAAGAACTGATTTAATGAGTATACTTATTTTAATATCCAATATCACTTCAGCAGATTACTTTGTTGAAAAGGCACTAAAGCTAATAGTGTTTAATCTACTTGCTTGAATGTAGTAGTATGTTTCAGAAACCAATGAAAATAAAGCTTCAGTAATACAGTAAATCCAGATGGTAAAATCTACCATGCAATTATTTCTCTGAGATTTTTTTTTTTCTGTTTTCAAATTTAAAACACCTTTATATATTTATGGATGAAAGGAAGCAAGGAATCTGTTAAGCAATAAAAACTGTCTCATGTATACACCAAAATAAAATCCAATGGAAACCATCTTAAGAGAGAGAAAAAGAGAGACAAAAAGAGAGAGAGAATTCAATGAAAAATAAATGGAAGTCTTCTGTTTCTTGCTGTGAAATCAACTGAATTGCACCCACTAGTTGCAAACTTCCTTTGCATTTGTATGGCAAGGCTTTTATGCATCCAGTAGTCTGTTACTTATTTTCAACAAGTACAATGACCATTAGAGTCTACTAAAACAATCAGTTTCAGAATATCTTTTTATACTTCACCCTTATCTGTTTGCTTCTTTTAGTCAGAGTAGTTCTCTCCTTGACAAATAGTTTTCTTGTGCATTTAGAACTCTGGATAATTTATTATCACAGTTATTAAAAACTTGGGCTCAGCCACTATGTGTTGCTGGTAGCCAGGACACTTTAGCAATGTATTTTATTATGCTATGAGAATTAAATAAAAGTTTGATTAGAAGGTACAGCTATTTCACTGGCAGGTGCCAAACAACACATGGATGATACATTGGTGACCATTTGCACATTACAATAATTCGGAAGACATTTCTTTACAGTATTTCTCATATTGGTCATTCAATGTAAATATGATAGAATAATGCCATTTAATGAAAAAAATATAGGTCCAAAAGCAGACAGCACAAGAGAAAGCATGACTCCATAGTCAGTCTTCTGTTGGGATTACTAAAACCTAGGAGGGTGCAGTGGGTTTACATGGCAAGGTTTTGGTAGCAGGGGGCCATAGGGGTGGATTCTGTGAGAAGAATCTAGAAGCTGCTCCATGTTAGGTAAGGGCCCCACTGCTGACCAGAGCTGAGCCAATAAGTGATGTTGTTTGCGCCTCTGTGAGAGCATATTTAAGACAGGGAAAAAAATACCACTGCGCTACACAGCAGCTGGGAGTGTGAGAGGAGTGAGAAACAGCCTTGTGGGTGCCAAGATCAGTGAAGAAGGAGGGGGAGAGGGGCTCCAAGCACCGGAGCAGAACTCCCCTGCGGCCTGTGGTGAGGACCATGGTGAAGCAGGCTGTCCCCCTGCAGCCCATGGAGTACCACGGTGGAGCAGGTGGACCTGCACCGACGGAGGCTGCGGCCTGTGGAGGACCCCTGCCAGAGCAGATTCTGGGCTGGACCTGTAGCCCGTGGAAAGGAACCCACGCACGAGCAGGTGACCTGGCAGGAGCTGCTGCCCGTGGGGGATCCAGGTTGGAACAGTTTGCTCCTGAGGGATGGACACCATGGTATGGACCCATATCTGGAGCAGTTCTTGAAGAGCTGCTGCCTGTGGGAAGCCCATCCCAGATCAATTCAGCAAGGACTGCATCCTGTTGGAGGGACCCCACAGCACAAGGGACGAGAGTGACCGAGAAGGAGCGGCGGCGAAGAAGCGCTATAGACTGACCATAACCACCGTTCCCCTGCGCCGCTTGTGGGGAGGAGGTGGAAGAGGGTGGATGGGGGGGAAGGTGCTTTTGGTTTCTTTCCTTTGTTTCTCACTTCTCTAGCTTGTTAGTAATAAGTAATAAATCTTACTATCTCCCTATGCTGAGTCTGTTTTGCCCGTCACGATAATTACTGCACAATCTCCCTGTCCTTATCTCAACCCTTGAGCCCTTTTCATCATATTTTCTCCCTGTTCCTCTTTGAGGAGGGGGAGTGAGACAGTGGATTTGGTGGAGCTTGGCCGCCCTCCCGAGTAAAACCAGCACAGAGGGGGAAATTTTTTCAAGACTATTTCATAAATATAATGGATAAAATCTTTGGGAGAATGGACTGGACTCGGGTACTTCCCCTCTCATGAGTTTGTACTTGTTCTGTTAGTTTTTTCTTTAATTACCATAAATTCTTCATTCTTAGTTGTAAATGAGACCGATTTCTACAGGAAGAGCAGATAATTCCAGTTATATTCCAGCCTGGTGATCAGGACATCCTCCAGGACATCAGTATAGATTGGGAGGACCAGGTTTACTGTTTCCTGAGTAACTCATAACCGTGTAATTACTGTGCTAAAGCTATCCATAACCACCTTCATTTTCCAGTAGCCATATTTAAACAGCAAAAGTTGAATTTTGCTAGGGATGCCTGTAATTTACTGCATCTCATCCACTGATATCCAAGTGAATGATTACTTTAAGACACTGATATTTTTACAATCAGAAGTTGAGATATGGTAAAAATAATCTGCTTTTGCTGCCATTACTAATATCAGTAAGTCTCTTCCTGATTAGCTTTCATACCCTTTTATTTCCTATTTCTGCACTGCTGTTACCCAGAATAATTTCTTTATTGTATGTTTGAAGGACTATATATTACCCAAATTCATCACTGAATGTATCTTTTAATTAGGATTTGTTTGCTTTTCTTGCTTCTTCAAGGGGTGCATAATACATTGATATATTTGATAGATCACCACCTTTTATCTCTCAAGCACATGATATATTTCCTAATAGCTCTCCAGTCAATAAGGTAAAACAAACAAACAAACAAACAAAAACACTATAGTATTACTCATGAAAAAGTCATTTCCATCTAATGTCTGATAATTTTTGCTAACAGCAGCATGGAAAAAGAGACTTGTTTCTCAGCCATCATCTCTTGTAAGCTGAGATGTACATATGGATGTTTTTTGGATTAGTATCAAACTTGAAGCATTCTGTGATCCTAGTTCTTTTTCACTAGTTGCAGATTTTTATCCATATTATCATCCATGTTATTCCAAGGCTAACTAGAGGGAACTTCAGCTTTTCAAAATGTGAGTTTTTACTTTGACCTGAAAGAACAGTAGAATACTTTTTGATCTGGCTTCTGTACTTAATCCACTTTAGCTTGGAATACCCAGCTCTCAGGGAACATGCTTGTTACATGAGAGACTACAGCCTTCAGGTAAAATCAAGTCCTTCATTTATGTGAAATGTCACATTGTCTATAGGACTACAGTTTTTCTAAGACTTTAACTGAATACGTTGGCTTTAAAGTATTAAAATCTTTCTGGCTTGTATTCTTCACAGAGCTGGCAGAGATGTGCAGAAGTAGCAGTCAAATCATGAAATAATTTAGTCTGAAGGGGATCACTGGAGGTCCAATCCCCAGCTCAAAGCTGAACAGGGAAATGATCATTGCCCTCTACAGGCTGGTTATGTTTTGCTCAAACAGTGTAGTGTGCAGTCGGCATTGTTAGTGTTTTTGTTTGTTTGTTTGTTTGGTTGGTTTGGTTTGGTTTGGTTTTGGTTTTGGCCAAAGCTGGCTTCTATCCAGTTGGCCCCCAACCTACCCTGTTGCATGGTTTCATTCCCTCCCAGGGAGAGGACTCCTGTGTTTGTCATTTAATGAACTTCAGAAGGTTTCTGATGCCTATTTATCCCACCTGCCAATAGGAACCCTGCTTTCCAGCATGCAAAGTAGATGCCTCCAGCTTGGTGTCATCTTTGCACTTGCAGAGGATGCACTCTGCCTTGTGATCCAGGTCATCAAGAAAGACATCAGATGCAAAGGCAGCATTGCCACATTATCCATCCCTGAGGAGGACCACTAGGAAAGAGCTGACAGTTGGCCTGTATACCTCTTAACACAACTGTCTGAACCTGTCAGGCCAAGCAATTTTCCAGCCACCTGAGAGGCCACCCATCGAAACCATATCTCACCAGTTTATCTGTAAGGATACTAATGGTGACAGTGTCAAAAGCCTTGCTAGCGACAAAGGACACCTTTTCCACCAAGGCAGCCATCTCATTACAGACGACAATCAGATTGGTCAGGAGTACTTTGCCATGAATAAGTACATGTAGGTTATTTCCAGTCTCTTTCTCTTCCTGTATGTGCCTGGATGTGACACCCAGGAAGATTTACAGAGTAGTGAGGTTAGGCTGACCAACCTTCAGTTCCCCAAATACTACTCCTTCTCACCTTCTCCTTGAAAATATGTTGGTATGCCGTTTTTTAGTCATCAAGAACTCCATCTTGAGTATATAAATTAACAGAAGATTCTTACTTCTGGAAAAAAAAAAAATATGTTAAACCAGAAACTACAGTTGACTCATGGACTTATAAAAATATTTCATATGTGGTTCTCTTTATCTAGGAAGAAAGGCCTAAACCTGAAATTCAGGCTTGAAGTATTTTTTTTTTTTTTTAGTGAAAATGGAGAATAGGGGCTTGGGTTTGTCTCACACCTAATCATTTAAGCATCCTTTCTAGTTAATGAAATGATACAGTTGAATCTGAGGATAGCCAAACATGTTAGGTGCTTGTATACTTCTGGAAGTGTGTGTTTTTCTCCGAATTCTAGTTAGGGAGATTAGCCAGGTAGTTTACACTAGGTGCTTAAGTTGTGACATCTAAAATTAGATGAAATAAATCATGAATTGGAATTAGATCTCACTAATGTATGTCATTTGACTGACTTCTGTTCTTCTATATTCTAGACATTAACTGACATTTTCTAATGGTTCTGTAAGCAGAAACAATAGAAGCAAGTTTATATAAGTTATTATTATTTTTATTAATTTTGTAAATTAATGCCCAGCTAATATGGCGATAAGCACTCTATAGAATGATTGTACTGTCAGATAAATGCCAATTTGAGTTGGGCAAGTTTAAATTACTGAAGTTTGCAAAGTACACGTAATCTAACAATGATAATATCTTTATATTATGAAGTATTTCATAGGATTTTAAGTAATCTCCAGTGATGTGGACCTTGATTTTCTATCTTATTTGAGAGCTGGCACACTCCAGTATCTGTCACCAGCACAACATCACCTTGCAATTTTCTTTTAAACAAAGTGGTAGACTCTTATGATATATAACATACCTTCCTGGATGGCTGACAGTCTTGCATCCTAGTATGTGCTAATCTGCATGGTGTATAATTTGATATTTGATTCTCTATGCAGATAAAATATATTCTCTTTAAATGCTGTGTGTTGAATATGGTGTTGATGAGACTATTATTCTACCTTTTGTACTTCTTAATGAAATCATGAATTTTTATAAATTTATTTAATAATTTCATAATCATTACCCATTATAAATGATTTACAAATAAGTTTATGCTGAAATAAACCTTAGAAACTAAAAACTCTAATTGCATTACATTAGATTACTCTGTAGAGTAGTATGAAGCTATTATATATATTGACTAAAATGTTAACTTCCATTTATTTAAACAAAGGAATGACACCTGTGTGTCAATATTACCTGCTATAGAATGTAGACCATGCCATGTGCACATAAATTATGTGGGCTTTATCTAGTTCAATATTTCACCAAGTGAATGTACATATGGATATTATTTCCTTTCATTTCTTGTTTATAAAGACAGGAGGGAATGCGTGATAGTCTGACATGAATTTCTGCATTACAAAGGCTCGAGGATTTCCTTTTATTGGTTATTCATTTATTTGAATCTTTCTTTTGAAAGACAACATTTTTGCTTTAACAATGTTCATTGACAGTGAATGTCCAGGAACTTTAAAAACAAACAAAAAATATTTTTGATTATTACTTTGATTGTTAAAATAATGCAAAAGAGTTTTATTCTAAGTATGTTTATTTAAAGTTTTTAGCCATTTAATGTTGTTGTACTTTTTTCTGCCAGTTGAAAGTGTCTTCTTTCAGAAAATACTTAAATATAGTTGAACGTTATTCTTTGGTTTGTTGAGAATCTCCCAGGTGCATTTCTTGAGCCTTGAAACAGTCTTCTAATTCTCTGATCTCACTCACAGTTTTTTTTTTTTTTTTTTTTCCTGATGCAAACATGAACACCATAATCTAGCAATGGCCACCTCACATTACAAAAGTAATGCATTGGCCATATTTTAATATGACATTCTGTATTATATGAGTCTTTAGAATATAATGCATATAAGAACCATGTTAGCCTCATTTGCTGTCTTGTGTTTGGAGTTCATGCTCAACTGATTATTCATAATGGTCCTCAAATCCTCTTGAATGTAATTACTTCCCCAGCTGCATAAACATGATCTGCAAGGTTTTTTGTTTGTTCATTGTCCACCACCATCCCCTTTCCCCATTTATATTTTTTACATCTGGTCATATTACAATACATAGTTTGCTTGGTCCAGGTTACAGTGTGATCCAAAATTCCTCCTAATCATTGACTTGTTTTATTTATTTACTATTCTCCTAATCCTTATGACATCTGCACACTTCATCTCTAATTACTTTGTTCCATCCATTCATAAAAATCTTAAATTACAGTGCGAAGATTTGGTCCCTGAAGGATACCAGTAGAAGTAAACCCACTTGAACATGATTCTCTGTTTACATTTTGACACTTAATAATTAACCACTTTTTATTTATTTATTTATTTATTTATAATATTGAATTAATGTCTAGTTTCACTAGTAAAATGCTGTGGAGAGTCAGATTTTTACTTTTATTTTTGAAATAGAAATCCAGGTCACATTACTATAATTTTTGTCATACAGTGATTAATCGCATCAAATAGAATTGTATTACTTTGGTTGAATTTGTTTTTCATGAACCTATATTATCTTATTTTCTACTTGTGTTTGCCTTATTTTTTTGTATCTAAGTCCCTACAGATACGTGTTACTTTGCTCAGAATCAGAATGAAGTTGACTTCTATGACCTTTTACATCATCTCATGTAAAAACAATCAAAAAAAAAAAAACCACAACAAAAAAAAAAAACAGCACCATTTATGGAATATGTTTCTGCTGTGTCATCTTTACTATTACATCATGCCAGTCATGCCATGATTCTTTTGAATTTAATGTCTACTTCTAAAAGACATTTTCCCTTTTGTTCTAAGCTACATTTTAAAACGAGTACTACTGTCTTTCTTGATCATTGTATCCTTTCAGATCTAGTAAAACATTTTTCCCTTATCTGAATCTGATCCCTTTAAAGGTACCTACTGTCTATATGGTGTCACATAAGCACCTCTTTACATATTGTCACAGGTAATTTAATAATAGTAATAACTGATGTACTTATCTCATTAGGTGTTATGTTCATCACAGACCCGTGTCTTTAACAAGACAACCCAGAGTTTTGGACAATAAACATCTCTTATTCATAGCACTGAAAGATCAGAGACCTTAACAAGAGCATAGTATAAATAAAATATTCAGAACAAAGCTCTGCATTAAATTAAGGTGCAGCATCAAGTACAAATTGTTCCTGATTCTCCCATACATGATTGTCCCAACTCAATATAGATTAAGAGATTGCAGAGGCACTTATGACACCTTATTTCTTCCCTGAATGGCCCCAAGGTTAACCCGTTAAAGATGGAGAAAAGGTTAGTGCTCTTAGCATACAGATGGCATTGTCTTTGCAGCCCTCAATTCTTGCAAACAGGAGCAAGAAAATCTTTAATGATCATGGTTATTCATGACCTCTTTTATTACTGTGTTATTTCCAAAATACAGTTTAGAACATTTGGCATCATAATAGTAAATTGGCATAGTACTTTGCGAGGTGATGAATTCTGTAACCTGTTCAGTCAAGTATGATAATTTAGTTTACTGTTTTAGGCATAAAATCTGTGAATTTACAATAAAATTGCTCAAAACCATAATATCATTAAGTGTATATAAATCTATTTTTCTCCGCTGATACCTGTAGGATTTTTTAACTGCTGCCTAGTGTGCCACTGAGCACAAGCTGCTGCTCTATTTGTTCTGCCTTTGGTTGGTCAAAAATATTATGTCATGCTTTTGGCTGGTTTCAGTGGGTATTGTATGAGGTATAACAGTTGAGTTAGATATTTGTAAGATTGCTTGTATTCCCAAGGGATAGAAAGCAGTTATCATAGCTAATGTGATATGTGTTTACCTTTTTGCCCTCTGCAAACCGTTTTCCACACACCAAGGACAAAATTTAACTTCTGAATTAATAAGCCCTTAAGAGATAGAGTCCCTGCTAATTATAATTTCCAATGTTGCTTTTTTATTCCTTTGTAATCTCGGTAACCATTTTAACACCTTGTCAGGCATTCAGGAACTTCCATCTGTGCAGCCTAGTGCATTTGTGAAATAAACCCATCTGTACAGCTGATTAAAAATTGGATGTAGTCCATGTTTTGTCTTGATCCTGAAAGAAACAGTATTGCTGCAGCAGTTGTTAATGTAGGGTCTGAGTAAAGAATGGAATGCACAAGGCTAATGGAGCAAAATAGCTTTTGGTGTTTTCATTTGTATTTAATAATTATTTAAAATAAAATCAGAACAAATTAAGTGTGACAAGCATGACCAATCAGAAAGATTGCAGAGTTCAAGTCTGCAGAAGCCTGAGATCTGAGAAGCATGAAGCAACTCTAGAACTGCTGTCATTTTAAGCAAGGTGAATCCAGGAAGATAGCAACTTCATATATACCCTTCTTACTCTTATAGAAACGTTCTTAAATTTATTTTGAGAGTGAATTTCTTTCATATGTAGTTTTCCTTGGTGTGGTAGGCAGTCTTCAGTAGCATGCGTGTTTTTGGAGACATGGAAGAACAGATGCACAATTCTTTATCTACAGACTGGGTCAGTAGAGTAACTGCCTCTGACTACTTGATTTCCAAGTGCATTTAGTATTCAAAGATACCATATCTCATATTTCCATTCATAATTGCTCTGCCACTGCTGAAGGTTTTACGAATGCAAAGCTGCATCTTCATAAGGTTGCAGGCAACATCCTATCTTTTGAAAAACAAAAAAGAACAGCAAAAACTAACCAAGCCGACTAAGTTACTAAAAAGTGAAGATGAGAATGCATAGACAGCAAGTATATTATCTTTTCATAATTAGTCATATGGATATATTGAAAAGAGAAATGAAGAGAATGAGAAGGGATGGGAAGAACATAAGAGACAGGGTGAGAATCTTTGATTACCATACTGAAAAAGGATATAAGTAACATAATGACATAGGATCAGTTATATGGGTCTGTGAGTTAATGTCTATGCAAGCAAATAAATCATGAGATGCCATATCACCATGGAAATGTACTAGGTCATAGTAGGTCACATTTTATTAGTGCAATGCCCAATTGTTCCTTAGCATTGCATGAATGTGGCTATGTTGCTTTTATTCCAAAGGTATTTCAGATATTGCTTGCTCAAGGATATGTCACATGGTCACTTGCATTGTATGGACATGCTTACTGGGGCTTTGTAAATGACAGGAGGTTCAATTTAACAGTAAAATATTATTCATTATTTGAAGTTCAATGTACTCCAAAATCCGTTAATATTAACACCATTACAGAATATCTTGTGGTCTTCTACATGAAATAACACCTGAAACTTCCTGAGCTACGAGTTAAGTTTATTGCCTTTTATTCCAATATAAATACAGGACTGCTATCCATTCAGTTATCCATTATTTAGAAGCCCTTCAGAAGGACTTCCAAAGTCTGTAGACCGAAAGAATTTTTCTGAATTTACAGAAGCATAACTTAAAATGGAACATGACCTTAGATTTTTGCATGAGAAATATGGAGGTTTTAGCTGCCTAAAGGTACCAACAATACTGCATAAACTGCCATAACTCACAAAATGGAGCATCACAGTCTTTTATACTGCTAAAAGTATATATGATTTTCTTTTGCTTTTGTCAAGTGATTTACAGTAACCAACAGAAAAACAAGACCTTAATCATAATGTAGGCATTGCTGATAATTATATTCAATATAGTGTCATATACTAAAAGCAAAAGTAAAAATAAAAATCCAAGAATATTGCTAGAAATGAAGGAAAATCCAGATTTCCAATGAAAGAATAGGATAGAAGGGATTTACTCATCGAACCAAGATAAAGAATTATTTAAATATACCATTAATATATTTAGCTGCTTAAGGATGGAGAAAGGTGCAATTTATTTATTTATTTATTTATTTATTTTTAATGAAAAGTGAAAACATTTAATCCTAGGATGGGAGAAGGCAACTGTAATTATACACTACAGAATTGCTGCCAACTGAGTACTGTTTTGTTGAATATGGTTCCCTTTTGGTGATAATAACAATACGTCATTTGGTGGATTGTGAATTCCCTTAAGAAATATATGATTCTGAAGCTGAACAAATGCTGGTGTCTGACTTAAACACAATAAATACAGCTGCTTCCTGTATAGGACATGTGTAACTAAAATATTTTTTAAATACCATGTTTGGAATTTCAGTCTCATGTTGTCCAGTTACATTGGCTTGAATGTATTTCATAGCAATTCATTTTAATATTTAGTAAAGTGCAAGTGAAAAGAGTATTATTGATGATTTTTTTCCCCTCCCTGGTTCTTCTTCCCTCCCTGTTTCAAATACACTGGTCTACACAGTGCTGAGCCATCTGCTTCAGGTGTATCATCTTCACCACCTAAAAAAGGTGCACAAAGTGAATATTTTGGGTGTAATCCAATCATTATCATTATGTGAAGAGGGCTTCCTTAAAGTCAAGACACCTGACTGGTGACTCATATTCTGGTTCCTTTAATAGACTAATATACAGAGAGTTTTCTCATTCCATGTGGATCAAATGACTAAAGGTGCTCCAGAGAAGTACTGTACTGAAAACAACACAAAGAATTAATTTAAGCAATATTATACACCAATCCCCATTGGCTTTTCACACCAGAATGTTAATTCTAGGGAAAGGTGACCCCACTGGAGTTTGTGTCGGTATCAGACAGGGTAATATAGAAGTGTAGCACAACTGAGGGAATAACTTTTAGGTTTGAATAATGCTGACTTCAATATGATAATGACAAATTCACCAGTGGTTTACATGAATGTAATATAAGATATCATTTGGCTTATGAATTGTATAATAAAGAGAATAGCTTGTCCCAGAGTTTTTACCTGAAAATAAACTCAGTAGTTTTATATACATACTAATTTATTCAGTGCAGTATCTAATCAAGCTGAAAGTAAAAAGGTTTCAAAGATCATGTTTGTAATCAAATAAATTTAAAGGGCTAAAACTTAACATTAATAATCACCTCCCCTGCCCCAATATATTTTCTAAGCAGACATCTTTTTCAGCCAAACTGTTTGGGCAGCTGATCCAAACTCATTAATATAGCAGTATTTCAGCAAAAGTCATACTGAGAGCTATTGGTTCATTAGTGTCTGAATCCAGAAGGCATATAGAAATAGAATCAACTGACAATCTTCGCTTCAGAAGTGATGCACTGATAAATAGTTGAACATTATATATATATATATATGCCTGTGCTTTGAGAGATGGTCGAAAATTATATTGTTAAGATTTCCAATAGATCTACTTTATGTTGGTATGTTTATTTTTCACACCAAGTTACAAATTAAATGGCGCTTATTAATGAGGTGTTTATTGTTATCTTACTAAGTCATGGTGTTTTACCAAATTTATCACACAATTTCATTGACTGAAACTGACATCTACAGTCATGTCAGTTAATGTATCTCTTGGTTCTAATAGGATGAGGCTAGAGATAATTTTGGAGCTAGAAAAAATCATGAACAAGAAAAGCTGTAAAGTACACCAATACAAAGAGCAAACTGTAAGCATGGTTAAAGTCCAGAATAATCATCAGAGAACTGGAGGAATGAAGAAATCTGCTAGCCTGTAGGAGATGATGATGGAATGCCATTGGTCTGAACAATTTATTCCATTCGTGCTTCATCTTTGTCCTAAATTCATTTTGCTAGATCCAGTCTAAATGCAGTAAAGGGAGGATACTGAGCTATTGCTGCAGAGTAGAGGAAAATGGAGAGGAGCTGGGGGAAAACAGACAAGAACCAAGGCACATCTAAGCAGCATCTCAAAAAAAGAGCAGTGGATGAATTCCCTAAGATACCTGATAGCTGAGGTAACCATATCAGGCTTGTAGGATAGTTACTAGTCTTCAAAAGACAACATGTCTAAATGGATAACTACAGATTAATTATGCAGGTAGAGCCTGGCAGCTGGAGCTTGACAGTTTGACAAGGACTGTGACAAAATGAAATGAATGGAGAATCTTGGACATTCCCCCCCCCCCCCCCCCCCCCCCCATTTCAATCCAAGAATGGCTTGAGACCTCTTAAAGATATTTTAATACATTGAACCACATTGAGCCACAGGACACACCATGCATATCTAGAGTAGAAACCTGTAACACATTTAAAACACGTATCTCAAGAACATGCTTCAAACTTTTCTAAATTTTTAGGAGTGGATTCCTCTGGATTCCTATGGAACATATGACTTGCTTTAAATCAAAATTATACCACAGTAATCCAATTCCATGTAAACTCCACAGTATTTTAAAACATGTCCAAAGTGCAGCCTTCTGGTTTGTTGTATATAATCTCAAAAATAAAGATTGTGAGTTAGGATTGAAATAGGTTATTTTGCATGCAAATAACATTTGTAACTGAAAAGATCTTGTCTTCATCTTGAATATTATTATTTAAGAAAGAACATATGGTACTTTTAGAAAATATGGTATTTATTTCTTCTGCAGGTGTTTTCCTACCACAAAAGGGAGTGATTAAAGCAGGAACTTTGACCACCTTTTGTGTTGTATTAGTAAAGGTTTCCTACTGTGATTTCCAAGTTGACCGATGGACACAAAATTAATCAGCTGGATGCCAAAGTTTCCATGACACCTGTATTACAGTATTAAATTGTTTCTGTTTCAAAAGGCTTAGCTAAAGTTAGTCCTTGGAACAATTCTGAGAAGCAGTTATTCTTTGCAGTGGCTTACTAGGTCTTCAGATTCTTTTTTAATTATAGTATTGTCAGGGTAGATTCCTTTTGAAAGACATGGTTTGACTGTAGAAACCATCATGGTGTATGTTTGTGTTAAAATAACAGCTCATTTAAGCTGTAATCACAGAGGGTGAAACTGTATTTGAACTACTAATGTACGGAGTAGCTACATGTGGTTTATAGGTCAAAGTATAATAGTGTGAGCAATTTTTGATTGGTACAAATTGTAACCACTGTTGTCAATTTGGCTCCAAGAATCCCATGCACTTGGGGGAAAAATAATAATGTGGTTTTTAACGATGCCAAAGTACTTTAGGATATTGCTTCACCAAATATTAATTCTTCTGTGCAAGTTCCACTTTCCTTTTAGTGCTGCCCCCAATTAAAGCTTTAAGCACTTAACCTGTAGTTGTGAAAAAAGCATTTATGATGGGTGTAATCTTACTCCCAGAGGTCTAATTATCTCAGTTGGTTCCCAATTAATCCATGAAGTTGTTAGGTCTTCCTATTAATTAGATCTGTTCTTCTTGAAGAACAGTTTTATTTTTCATATTTCACTTTATTATTCCCTTCACTGGAACCCTGCAGGGTGGGAATACTACTTTGAAATGTTCTTATTTGTTTGATTGCTGGTTGATGCTTAATGAAGATGATGTTCTTTACCCACAGCTTGCGTTAAAGTTCAGTTTGGAAATTAGAATGCAAGTCCTTTAAGCATGGAAATTAAATGTAAATATAAATATGTACTGAGTGAGAGAGTGACTTGCTTTATTCTAAAGCTATTAGTCAAAGTTTTTTTTTTTTAATTCTTTTTTTAATGTTAAGGCCTAATCTCACAAAAATTGAAATTGAGGCAATTCTGTACACATTCTACATTAACATATTATTAAAAAATATTAATACATATATTTAAGACATGTCATAAGAGAATGCATAAATGAGAAAGTTGGATGTATAGTCATATTTACCTCCTCATTTTCACCTGTGAAAAATCCTCTTTTCATATAACAGGGATCTGCAGTCAGGAATAGAATCTTTATTAATTAATCACAAAAACACCCAGCAAGTGAAATATTATCCAAAGATTGTTGGAATTTCAATTATTCCTCCATTTGTGCTTCGACTCTACATGATAGAAAGCTGTGTTAGTTTATTGGACAGTTGTGTCTGTTTCCTCTATTGTGTCTCAGTGATATTCCCTTGCTGTATTCCATCAAAAATCAGTTTACCCACTGGAACTGTGACTCACTTCTAGGAAAAAAAGTGATCAACTGTGGCCTTCTTAAATATTGAATTTAGCCAGACAACGAATAAAACTCTATTTGATGCTCATACAATTTCACTGACTTAAATGTTTTGTTCCCACCATGTTGTGTAAGTTTTTCTTTTCTTTTCTTTTCTTTTCTTTTTTCTTTCTTTTCTTTTCTTTTCTTTTCTTTTCTTTTCTTTTCTTTTCTTTTCTTTTCTTTTCTTTTCTTTTCTTTTCTTTTCTTTTCTTTTCTTTTCTTTTCTTTTCTTTTCTTTTCTTTTCTTTTCTTTTCTTTTCTTTTCTTTTCTTTTCTTTTCTTTTCTTTTCTTTTCTTTTCTTTTCTTTTCTTTTCTTTTCTTTTCCCCTTTTCTTTTCCTTTTCTTTTCTTTTCCCTCCCCTCCCCTCCCCCTTCCCCTCCCCCTCCCCTTCTCCTTCTCCTTTTTTTCTTTTTTCTTTTTTTCTCTTTTTTCTTTTTTTTTTCTTTTTTTTTTTCTTTTTTCTATTTCTTTTCCTCTACCAGGTTGGTAATTGCTTATTTTTGCATTAATTTTACAGATAGTTAAATAACTGTCCATTCAGAATTCACTATTGAGAATTACCTTATAATCAATTCAAGATCAAACTGTGTAAACCAGGTTTAGTGTTCCTTACGTGTAATTAGTAAATTTCATGGATGTAAGATAAGTAAGTCAAGTAAATGTCATTCAGTAAGACAAGAATGAAAATAATAACCAAAATAAAAACATAGTTATTTTTCATAGATTACATTCATATCTACAAACACGCATTTTGAGTAAATTACATAGGTTATATAAGCTGGAATGGGAATTACAACTAAAGTACAAAGCCTATATATAGCCTAGAATGGGAAATAATTATTTTAGAGAGAAGAGGCTGTGATATATTTTCTACAGTAATCAGTGGCAGCAGTGCAGTGCAGCATTGAAGTAATCTCTCTCTCTCTCTTTCTCTCTCTTTTTTTTTTTCTTTCTTTTTTTAGGAAAAGAAAATAAAAATACTGGATTACCTTGTGCCTGGCTATTAAAAGGTCTTTTTGTCTTTTTGCAGACTCTGCAACTAATGTGAACTTTTATTTACTAAGGGAATGTTTTTTAACAAATGTTTGAAATTTAAAAATAAAATGTTTGAGGCCAGGTGGAACTGTGGAGAAAATTGGATGTTGTTGTAGGTACATTTTTAGGAAGAAAAGTGTGATATCACATTGCATTGCTGAGAAATGTTATCTAAATGTGTAAGTGGAAATGGCAGTGAAATGTCTCAATATTTTTTCTTGAAGTTATTTACATTTTCTAGCAACCGAATATTTAAATGTGTTACCATACTTACTATCTTAACATCAGGTGTTGTTTTAATTATAGTTAGTGTATGCAACATAGACGGATAAATATTCTGCCAAACTCCCGAACTGTCAAACCTGATGACACATGAGAAGAATGAAGGAAGCAGACAGCTGAAGTTATAATGTATATTGGACCTTGCTCAGGCCTAACCCGCAGTTTATTGACATCACAGGGTGACCTGATATACTCTTCACCTACCCTAATCTTTAACTTTCACCATGTTATCATGATCACAGATAATCATGCAATGATAGAAATGTGTTTAGCTAGTGTTATTGATGCACAAAGCAGGTGGCACAGGGGTAAAAATAGGACCAGCTGCTCCACTTCCTGTGTTCATTAGAAACAACACCTTTACTGACAACTATGTAACAGAAAATATAATATCAAGAAAAAAAAAGACTTAGTTTGAAAACATGTTGGAGTTTACTAAGACAAATCATTGGATTCTGATCCATTCAAGCCAGAATGTAAAACTTGCCAGTAGATGGCATGACCCTGTCCCTCACTTATCAGTGCTCCTTCAAGTAAATGAAAAGAGAAATCAAGTTCAGGCCACACCGGTGATCCATGAAAGTTAAGTACACTTGAGGGACATTATGATAAAGTTGAGGTTGCAGCTGTTGGCAGGTAGATTAAAAGGGAATGTAGAAAACAATAATTTTATTGTGGCTAAAAGAATTTATATAAATGCTTCAGAAAAAAAAAAAGATATTTAAAAATATTTTTTGGTGTAGATTACTTTCATTGTGTGTGAAATTTTTAGTTGATTTTTATTAAAGGGGTTACTAATTGTGAAATCTAACCTCTGAAATTGCTCTGACAGACCTTTGTTTATTATGCAGTAATTAGAAAGGCACCATTAGCATCTATGCTCTGAACTTTTCAGTGTAGTTCAGGACACATGGTAGTATAGCCAATTAAAACAAAAAACATTTAAGTGGGTAAGAAAACTATTAAAGCCAATTCATTAGACCTGCATATTTTGGGGTCAGTGGTACAGAACATGCACATCAAAGCAGAAAAAGCTTGAGTTGCTAATATGCCCCAAAGCACTGAAGTGAGCAGCATTGCAGATTGTGAATTTGAGAGGTAGGGCAGCCTTAGGGTACTGATTACATTGATGAGGATATGGTAATGACTTAAGCAGCTGTCAGGAGTTACAGATACCAAAATCCACAAGGATGTGTGGCTAAGTAACAGATGCCTTTAAAACTGTCTGTTTTGCTACTGTTCAGTAACCTACAGCAAAACTTTAATGAGGTGACCTCCACAGCACTTTGTACGTAGTCTGAGTTTTCATTTTATAAAAACCATTTTTCTTGCAGCAGTGGATGAGCTCAAATAGATCCAAATTTAAGAGTTACCAATAGAAGTGTCAGATCAAAGAGCAGAAACAGAGGGGAAGAAGGTGATTTGTAAGAACACTGAATAGTAAATTATTTCAATCAATACAAGTCCTTTTCAGTGCTCTATACAAATCCAGCAGAGATCAGATACCAGTGATACTAGAAGGTCTCTTTAAGGACAGTGCTACACTGGAGAGATGTGATCAGTTTGTTGTAATGTCCAAACGTATTCCAAATACTTTCAACAATCTGACCAAAGCCTGTAGACAAAGAATCAGAGATAGAAATAGATTCATTAACAGGATGAAAGAATCTAGTGAGTAAAAGCAGAATTTGTTTTTGGACAAACCTGTTTTCTCTCACAAAAGTTACCCATCTAAAAGTTAGGTGCTAGGTCAAAACTCATAATCCCAGGTCATTTTTATGGCCAGTGTGGAAAAAAAATCAGTTCAAGAGAGTGAATCATACTGTCCAGGACATCTAATTTTTGTTGTGGGAATTATTCTTTGGAGGATCTTTCTTTTTTATCTTTAGCGGTGAATTGGATGACTAGATTAGATGTATAACTTGTGGAAGGCTAAAATAACAGGCAGTGGAAGAAGGGTTAAATAATAATGTGCCTGTGACAAATTATTGTTAGTGCCACTGTGTAACTATGTATCCATTTCCTATCAATTTTCCCATATTCATTTACTACTGCACTTGCAGACCACTTATTAAGTATATGCAGTTGATTGTCTTCTTTTTTCCCCATGCTATAATTCCTACAAATGTTCCACCAATAAAACTGAATTTTGCTACTTGGACAGTATTGTCAGTAGTGGGGTGCAAAATAGTATCGATCTCAGGGAGACAGTGGTGAGTCAGTGACACCTGACCTCAGTTAAGCTTATGTAAAGTGCTGAAAAGTCCTCATACTGTCTTTAATAACTCTTCAGGGATTGCTGTCCTTTCCTCCTGCAGCTTTTCACGTGCAGCTCAGTGATCTTGTCCACTGTGAGCACAGAAGTGAATATAGTTGAGAACCAATCAGCAGTGTGATTAATCACTGTTAACATAAGAGCAGGGTACTGCTGACTGTTGGCATTCACTGTTTGATTTGAATGCATTTATCTGGGGAGGTGGAAGTCTTTCTTTATTCTGACTGAAGCAACCCTGCTGCTTCCAACAGTTGCTGAAATCAGGCATATTTCACTGCTATTAATTCAACATAGGAAACTGCTATCATTGTGCTGAGGTGCTGGACACATGTTATTCTTGCTTGTCTGAATTCTAAAGTCAAATTAGACTTGAAGACCCTTATGTTTTCAGTCAGTTAAGATTTTACCAGGTAAATGGGTTGGTCCTGGTCAAAGTTCAGTGCTATTTTTTTCACCTTGCAAATGAGGCAGGAGGTATCCAAACTAGTGAGACTCAAGAGTAAACTAAACAGTGCAAACTCCTTTATACCATTTCTGAACAGCTCTCTAAACTGATATTATGTATGATAAAAATCAAGGATTTTCATATTATGCTTGCATCTCAAAATTACACTACATTTTCCCTGCTGTTTTTATCAGAATATTATTATTTTTTCTTGCTTTGGCCCCCAGTGAAGATGATGGCTTGTTACTTTCTTTTGCTGTCTGCCACACAGTGAATAACCACTTGATGATAGGAATATTAAGGGACCAAGTTCCTTTCCTTTTCACAAAGACTTAAACTTCTAATTTGCAAGGCAAACATTAAATCTAACCTAATGTATTTACTGTAGACTCCTGTCTACCACACTGGTATATGAGCATCTTCTAGATGAAATAAATGGCAGAATCTGTAGCTGAACAATAGCACTCTTCTTGTTTGAGATAATTAGAAACCTTACCATGCTCACGAAAGGTTGATATTGCTTGTGGAAAGACACCTGCCCCCTCTCCCCCTGCCCCAGGGTTAACTTTTTAAGATACAGGTTTTCAGTATTAAGTTCCCTTTTTATATTCTCAGGACAATATTTCTGAAGAACTTAATCTTGTATTATTTGTAGAATTTTATTAAATAAAGATCATCAAGCTTTACATTTCCGAGGTGTGACAACTTGTCTCATAACCACTCAATTTCCAAGTGGCATTTTGGACTCATACCCACCATTATAATGAGCATGCCTTGCACAAGAAACTATGAAGACATTATGTGGTTTTATTTTGCTTTTTTTCTGTTGTCATGAAACACTGAGTTAAAGTAAAATAATAGTTATTATGAAAATTTATAAAAATATATATCTCAAAATGATGGGTCTCTAAATTGTTATATTTTATTGCTATTATGACATGATTTTGTGTAGTAGCAAGACTTGGAACCCTTTGGTTCCTAAATAATTAGAAGCAATAAGGCTTTATTTATTTGTTTGTTTGTTTGTTATTGTTGTTTTCCTTATTTAAAAAAAAAAAAGGAAAGAAAAAAAAGGTGCTGTCAATTGAAGTTATCATATAGCTGACATCTCTGCTTTTATCTAAGTAGAGTATATTGCTAAGGTGATGATTTTGTTTGCATTCTCACAGGATTTGTTTGCATACTCAGGTTAGGTGCAACACATTGTTCTGCCTTCCTTTTTTGATAATGTGTAGCAAATGGCATACTTGGTTTGCCCAGATATTTATACTTCTCATTTAACATTTCAATTCATGGAGTCAATCACATGTTATTGGTGACCTGATCAGTACAGAATCCATGAAATTTTGACTCTTTCAGGTGGATGATGCCTGCTTAAACAGTTACATGTAGGCTGATTTTTTTTTTTTTTCATTTGTTAGAGTGACAATGAACAGTTTATGCAGACAAGTAGGATTGGGAAAGCATTATAGAAATCAAAATATTGCTTTAATGACATTCTTAAAAGAGTAAGAGTAAGTTAAACCTGGCTATCATAAATATTCCCAATTAGAAAAGTGAGTGAAAATATTTAGCAATGTGTATCTAAAGTTTTATGTATATATGTTTTGCCTCCAATATATATTTTTCTGCCTGAATTTTGATTGACAGATCATTATATGAAACAAAGAAAGTCTTAATCAATAAATTCCAAGCCATTTGTCTAGCATGAGTAGAGATAGACTAATAATACTTTCACTATTGCTTAGAACACCAGCCAGATGGAGACTAGTAAGTACCTTATAAACAAAAACATGACAATAATAGAATGTTGGCCTATTAACATGAAAGCTTGAGGATGCTCCTTCCATGCACTGCTTAAATAAACTGTTTCAGAAAATGAAGATCATAAAGAGTAATTATTTTTTTGCATTACTAGCAAAATCCAGAGCATCAGCAACCAATACCAAAAATGGACCACTTAAAGAAAGCTTTTCATGTTATAAGGGCAAATGTGTGTCACATGAGATAAACCAGGTATTTTCATAAAACCTGTGCTGTAATGTGAATATTTTAAACTCTGCTTAGAAGTGCTTAATTTAGATGGCAAAACCAAAATTACATGTCTAGGATAGCATTTTCATGATTAGGAAGCTAGATATTCCTTTTAAAGGAAACCTTGAATCTTAGTTTCCTAAATTGTCATAATGCATGACTGAGTTGACAATGACACGAATCTCCCTGTTTCTGATTTTCCTTGAAGACTCTGCTGACTTGATCATAATCAAGCCAGATTATAGAACAGTACATGGCATTTTGGACAGCTGATGAGCTTTGGCTGAAGTATGAATTGAGTCCTCATCTAACATTATTTTACAAGATTATCATTTAACATATGGTAGAAAATTAGAATCCCAAACCTGAGTGTAGTTTTCAACTGGTTTAGTTTTACTAGCTTTTGAAAATGTATTTCTTGTGCCCTAAGTTTCAAAATTATATTCCAGTAGGAGCTATTCAGTATCTCTAACACCCATTGTTTAATGAAAAATCTAAATCACAGAATCATAGAATCAGAGAATGGTTTGGGTTGGAGGGGACCTTAAACATCATCTAATTACAACCCCCCTGCCATGGGCAGGGACACCTTCCACTAAACCAGGTTGCTCAAAGCCCCAGCCAGTCTGGCCTTGAACACTTCCAGGGATGGGGCATCCACAGCTTCTCTGGCAACGTGTTCCAGTGCCTCACCACCCTCTGAGTGAATTTCTTCCTTATATCTAATCTAATTCTAGCCTCTTTTAGTTTAAAGCCATTACTCCTTGTCCTATCACTACACTCCTGATAAAGAGCTCCTCTTCTGCTTTATTGTACCTTTTAGGTACTGGAAGGCCACTATAAGGTCTCCCTGGAGCTCCCTCTTCTCCAGGCTGAACAATCCCAACTCCCTCAGCTTGTCTTCATAAGAGACATGCTCCAGTCCTTTGATTGTTGTTGTGGCCCTCCTCTGGACTCATTCTAATAGCTCTATGTCCTTATGGGGATCCTAGAGCTGAACACAGTACTCCAGGTGGGGGTCTCACAAGAGCAGAGTGGAGGGGGAGAATCACCTCCCTCAACCTGCTGGCTATGCTGCTTTTAATGCAGCCCAGGACATGGTTGGCTTTCTGGGCTGCAAGCACACAATGCCAGCTCATGTTGAGCTGCTCATTAACCAACCCCCAGGTCCTTCTCCTCAGGGCTGTTCTCAATCCGTTCTCCACACAGCCTGTACTTTTGCTTGGGATTGCCCTGACCCAAGTGCAGGACCTGGGACTTTGCCCTGCTGGACTTCAAAAGGTTCGCACAGGTCCACTTCTCAAGCTTATCAAGGTCCCTCAGAATGGCATCCCTTCCTTCCAGTGTGTCAACAGCACCACGTCTGAATTTTAAAGAAAACTGAAAATGCTTGCTACCTGATCTCGAAAAGTGTCCTATCTTCTAATTTTATTTGGGAAATTTCAAATTAGAGCAGGAACATTCTGTTTCTAATTGAGTATATATATTCCCAAATAGTCTCATATACAGTTATTAGGGAAGGGCTAGTATTTATTTTTCTGTTTTGTTTGTTTCTTATTAAGGAAGTCTTTTGTAAGCAGTAGTCTTAGTTGTGAACGTTGTCCTACTGCTTTGGGTATTCTTCCTGATAATTTTTAATTGTTGTATGGTGACTTAAAAATTACTTTCATGCTTGTAGTCAACTCAGCTGTTTCTCATTCTCCGTTACATATTCTTAATGTGCATGTTAAAGAGATGAAGCTTCAAATATTGTTAAAATACCTCTTCTGAAGCTATTACTTTATTTAGCATTGACTTGACAAATATTACCTCCTGACATCTAGAAGTTTGTCAATAATACTTTGTGTGCATACATACAACATGTGTGCAAACATACAACGTGCTTAAGAACTGCAACTATTTAATGATGCTTCATTAATTTCAATGGAATGCTGGGAGGCATATTTTCAAAATGCCATTCTGTTATTACTGTTCTGGGAATACATCATGTTTTGCAACAATTACAATATCCATTGGGCAATAAATCGGTTAGTTATATTCCTCTAGGCCCAGCAAATGAGCTAAATCGCTGTTTCAGAAACAACTTTTCCCATGCTCATTTAAAATGAGAATTGGAAAGGAAACATTAGTACAGGATTAAATTGAAAGGCTAAGTGAGGTATGTATAGGTTCAACAGAAGGGCAACATGGGGACTGTGAACAGGATTCCTTCTGTCACAGTATACAACTAGAGATAATGAGAATGCCAAAAATATGCTGTAAATAATCTATAGCTACATACAGAAAACAGAAATAAGAAAAGAATATAGGTATTTATGTTCACTGTATTTTAAGCAAGACAATGGGTTTGCAGTTTTCTTCCAGATGTGGGGGTAGGGAAAAAAAAAAAAAAAAAAAAAGAACAAAATGCTCTAGCCAAACATGCTTTTAATTTCCTGATGTGCCTCTGTCCATACTGGCATTCTAAGTCTGTTATCTGAAGAAAATTTGTAGGGAAAGATATAAAGAACTGTGGTTGATAATCTATACAATACAAAACTTCTGAGGTCATAACAAATAAGGACTTAAATCAGAAAGCAAGATTTAAATTAGACATTAGGTAATATCTTGAAACAGTAAGGATACCTAAGCACTGGGTTAGATGTGTTGAATAAAGTTTTGAAAAGTTCACTGATGCAAGTTTTTGAAATTAGACTGATTATCAGCTAGGACAGAATCAAGTGTAGTTATTTCTGTACTGTGGAAAATGGATAGAAAATGTGATCTTTTGAACTCTAATAGCCCTTTTCTTTCATGAGTACTCACTCTGGGTCTATTCACGATTGCTTTCAGTCTTCTGAATTAAGTGTAAGATACAGGGATTTTTTTATTATTATTATTTTCAAGAGGGAGAAAAATGTTTTCTTTGGTGCTTTTACAAAGAAAAAAAAATCAATATATTTGTCTATTGTCACCTCATGCCATTTGCAAATGGAAGACTGGTCAGAATTATTACTCTTTAAAATGATTTTGGGGAAGTGAATAGACTAAGTTGTTGTTTTCTGTCATAGTGAAATTTTCGTTTTTTAAATAATTCTCAGAAGCAGGTAGCTATACTATGCTTTCTATTATTATTTCCTCACAGCATTTTCTTATAGTTAGAGGAAATAAGTTACAAGCTGATTTCTTGTATTTTTATTTTTTCCTCTGGGTGCATGAAAATGTACATGATAATGAAATATACACGAAAATAATGTTTGGACATTTGAGGTGATTAGCTATGAAAATGAAGATGTGACTGAAGTTTTCTTGATATTTTGGAAAAATAGAACAAATTTAATGATGCTTTGCAGCAGAATTCCCTGGAAGCTCCTTGTGGACAGAGAAAGACTTAAGTGTGGACAGTTCAGTTGGATCTAAACAGTTGAAAGATATGGTACTTTAAGGATGAGCAACATGAAGCAGCAGAAGGATTGTTGCTTTTCTCTTTCCTGTTCCTAAAATGATTCCTAGCAAAAATGTTGTGTGAAGGGTTATGGTTTATATGTAGTGTGGATTAGAACCAGGCTACCACTGAATCAGGAAGAATTATCATAAACAAGGAGCCTTGGAGAGAGTTCTTAGAAACTGAGAAGGATACAGGGAGGCTAAAGGGCTCAAAACAGAGGAAGGACTGTAAATACTGTTTTGACAATGGACTGACAGTGGTCTGATAGGTTTTGGAACTGATAACTTAGTGATTTTTAGCACTGTTTAATGTTTTTTACTCGTTTTGCTGATGTCAGCATTTTCCTAGTGAAATACTATTGTATATTAGTGTTGCATGTCTGTTTTTATTTGGTTTAAGACAGCTATTCTAGGGGTTTAAATCAAGATGTGAAATTGCTCCATCATTGCACGGAAGTTTATAAGTGATTAGTAAATAATGTAAGTACCTATTTCATTCAGTTAATTGACACAGGTATAAAGTTGCACAATTGCAGAGGCTGGAAAAAATCGAGTACTCTAAATGTAGTAGATATTTTTTTCAGAGAGTCTGAACAGCAAGAAAGCAGATAGAGGAGACTTTTCAAGACACAGAGGAAAACTGTCCCAAGTGGCTGAGAGATCACAGAAAACAAACCCGCTACAAAAATAATGAGATTATGTGAAAGCATGGAGTGACACCTCAGTAGGTGGAAAGATAAAAGATAATCAGAAAATATAATTTGGACCAAGTCATGCAGTTTTAGTTTGTTGTTTTAAGAAACCGTATCCCTAGCCTTAAGGCTTAATTTTACAAATATTTCAGAATGATTCCTCTAATGTTTTTATAGGGTACAAAATTTTATCCTCTGAATTGAATAGTCGTATATCTTATATAAATTAAACTATTTCTCCAACTTGCAGAAACGACTGGCCTATTAATAGTGTCCTTTTCAACATACAGTATTATATTCTGTCAGTACTGAAGCAGGACATAGTTCTTTTTTTATCCTGAATCCCACTTGTACTTCTAAACTGATGATGCAGTTATCAGCATTAATTTTGTTACAGAAATCTTGCCAGATCTTTCTCATTGCCTAATGATTATCTGTGCTTTAGCTTATATTCTATCAGTTTCCCAGAATTCAATGTTCTTTAACCTTATTGAGTGATTTATTTTTGCACTCAGCAGACTCTGAATATTCATTTTTTATACCACAGAACTGGATTTTTACAGGCATCCTTTTTATCTTCTTTTATCTTTTTTTTTTTTTTTTTTTTTGGGGGGGGGGCAGGGTGGAAGGGAAGGGCATTTTTAAAGGGATGGAAAGACAAGCAACCTTTTTTGGACACTGTGGTCTTTTTGCAGAACCCCACCTCATCCTCTTTGATTTTATCGTAGGAAGGAAGGAAAGTTTCTCTAAACAATTTGCAATCCATAATCTTTACATTTACTTTGCCTTTTTTTTTTCTATAAAATAAAATAAAAATAAAATAAAATCTGCCTCTGTTTTCAGCTAATAGTATTTTTGAAACAATAAGGAAATTATGCTTCCACAAAGACATTCATCCTATTTCACATCATTCCTACCTTGCTAGTATTGACAGTCAGACTAATAGATTATTAAGTTAAAGGTCTATGTCTAATTCCTGAATAATTCTATTGAAGTTTTATATAAAATATATATATAAATATATATATAATATAGTATAATATATATATAATATAAAAAGCATGCTGATGGAAAAAGAAAATCTGATAGCCTACAGAAACAAATGCCGATAAATTAATATTGAGCTAATTAAGACATATATGGTAGTGTCTGTTCAATATATGATGGAATAAAGACTGAATACAAATTAATTCATTTAGTAGTATATGGGGAATCAGAAGAGACTAGATATGAAAACAAATATTTGTAAATAGGATACAAAATCTTTTCTGCAGATGATCAGGAACTAAGGCAGAGGACTTCTCAAAGTATTTGAAACAACGGGAGAAAAGAATGTTAGGAACTTCCATTATTTTTAAAGAAACAAATTCATGAGCCCAAATAGTAGTTGAGCATTGGAAGAATTTGAGTACTTGATGATATAACATTAAAAGTTTTGCTGGGAAAATAAAACACATTAAGAAAAAAAAAAAGTTTGAAATTTTTAAAAATGATATCACAGTACCATTTCTTATAGTTCAATATTCCGGATACAGATTTCTTAATATTGTTCTCTCAAGGGAGGAACTGTCTAGGGCAGGAAGAGTAAGTGGAGCAAACTTTGAACATTCTTATTCTGTTGTAGACATTTTGAGGAGTTTAATCAGAGTTATGAATAGCTAAAATTAATCAATGTAGTGTACTAGTGAAAGCTGAGTGAATCAAAATAAAAGTCATGCCTTTGATACAGTATTGTTATGACACGCTTACCAGTATAAAGTTAGCAGTAGCTTTACTGCACAGCAGTGTTCACCTTTCTACTGACTGATCTTTACGAAGCATATTGTGGCTTTTGTTATGTATGAGATTCAGAATCATGCCTCCGGAAAGTTAAAAATACAGAAAAAAATCAAAGGTGTGTTTTTTGTAATTTATATGGATATTGTCCCTGTAATTAAAATCTCTTGCACTACTTTGTTCCTGAAAGTGAGAAGTAACTTTACTCCATCAAAATATTATAAAATATTATCCACGATTGAGGTAGAATATAAATTCATAATTACAGAAACCAACAGTCACTTGTAATATGTTTATCATTAGTATTTGGCAATGCACTCACAGGTATTAAAGCCCCTCCAAAACTCTTTCTTAATCCCAAATCAACTGAAGGTGAGAATGACAGCGAGCTTCTCCTGCACCCCACATACCAAATTTAAACTATTTTCTGAACATTTTAAGACAACTCAATGCCTTTGCTATATCACTCTGGAAGATATTTTTTGTTGTTGTTTTTAGAGGCTAAGGATACTTAGTGAGCCATTTCTGTCCTTTACAGCAGTACACTTGAAAATTATAAGTGCAATTTCTTGTCTGCATCAAAAATATTAGAGATTTTTTCCTACACACCAGTTGTGAACTTGGACACAAACTGTCAGGATTATGAGTCTACTAAAGAATGTAAAGAAAAAAAGAAAGGAATATATATAAACATGAAAATCATTGATGATTCAGACTACAGAGGATTCCTGAAATAAAAACAACTTTTGCTTCTATAAGACACAAATCCATCTAGTGCAATTACAGTATCTTATTCTTTTCAGCTGATGAGATGACAGTTTTGGTGATGTAAGTGAGGAATAGATTCTTATTAATCAACAAAGTACTTTCATCAAGGGTGCTCTGTGGTAGGGACTATGTAGTCTTATATAGAATACAAGAAGTTGTTAATAATAATTAGTAATAGTAATAGTAATAGTAATAGTAATAGTAATAGTAATAGTAATAGTAATAGTAATAGTAATAGTAATAGTAATAGTAATAGTAATAGTAATAAACATTGACATAGCAGCCCTTTGTCCTAATTTTAACAATGCTCTTCTTTCATAATTTCTTTTACTTTACAGCCTAATGAACACTCCAGATAAGTTACGATATTTAGTTTAAATCTGCAAGCATGAAGAAAACACAGTAACAGAGATGTCTTCTCTCAGTTCTCTTACTTTGAATGCTAATCTCTTTATTTTTCTAGAATGAGCCCACATACAGTATTTGTCCTCAGTCTCAAGCTGACAGTCCATCTATAAGATCTGAGGCTTTTCCATCCTAAAGTATATCTTAAAATAGCTTGACTGCTTGATATAGATCATTGCAAAATAAACAAAATTGAGTCTTGGAAATGCATGGAAGTTGGCATGAACCTATCAGCTGTTGACAGAGCAGGATTAGGTGGTTGACTTCTTTTAAAAGGGATCTGTACTTCTCATCACACCTGTTTTCAATTTTCAGGTTATATTCCTGATAGATTACATTTCTGAATTTGGTACATAGATGTCTCAAAAGCATGGAAAATAAAATCTCTATTACATATTTCATGTAATTTATTATTGTCTTTTACCAGCCAACAAAATTTCCTATTATGAAAAAAGCTATCTACCTCTACCTATCTAGTTTTATTTTATTTTGTGGTTGCTTTTTTGTTGTTGTTGTTTCACTGAGTGTTTAGTTGTGTTGTCTGTTAGCTCCTCTGTGGCATCCTAAAAATTCAAATTATGTTTAGAACTGTTACTTATGGGGAAAAAAAAAAAAAAGGTAAAATAAACACAAATAAACACACACATACAAAATTATTGTAGGGCTAGAGAATATTGGAAAGTTTTCAGCTTTTGTATTTGATCAAAGTGAATTGTGTAAGCCTTGTATTCTACGTAATTTAAATAGGTACTCCATTTTAAACGTAATGATTTTCTTTGCCGAAGTAGTCGGCTTCCACATCTTTTTAGGATCAAAGAAGTATGGAAAATAGAAATGTAGCTTTTTAAAAGCTGTTAGGAAATTCATTACTGAGGCCATAAAAAACAGATAGAAATGTGCTTATTCCAGAGACCAGGGACAAACTGGATAATGCTGATGCCTCTACTGCTAGATATTTGAGAAGTTCTTTCACAACACTTTTTAGGAAAATACACTACTTTGGACTGAAAATAGCTTAAAAGACAGGAGGTGGTTTGAGATAGCATAGCAAATAGTGTTTTAAGGAGGATTTAAAATAAAACCAACCAACAAACAAACAAAAAAACCCAACCCACACAACTTTATTAAATTTCCCGATTAAGAAGTGTATAAAAGCTTCTCTTCCATTGTATTTTTCCCCTTGCATCTTCATCATAATGATATTTAAAGCCTCATTATGTTTTCAAAATGAAAAACTTTGTCTTAAGATGTATCAGCATGATAGCATGATGCTGTACAATTTCCCTTTGAAGTTCTGAGGAGAGTCTTCTCATTACATTGTGTGACAATTTCTTAATGAGAAGATGTTGGTGGAGTAGAAGCTCAATGATTTTCTGTATGACAGGAAAGGGTTTCCTTTGAGTTAAAAAGACTGTGAAAGCAAACTATAATGTTCATATTGATCCCGACACTATCTATAGCTGTCTTTACTACATGTGTTTATTTTGCCATTATTTATTTATTTATTTATTTAAGTGTTAAAAACTTGTCAACTTAAGAGAAAACTCAAAGGAGAAAAAAGAGCAGATCATATGACATGACAAATAAAATATGACAAAAATATATATATATATATGTAAAAGACCTGCCTTAGTATAATGCATATAATGCACAGTTAACAGTAAGTTTACTTAGGAACAGTTTATAAAACTTCATGTTGTTCAAATGTATTGTGGAACAAAGTCTTATGACCATTGCATTATTTATATATCAGTTTGAAAAGCAAATAAATAAAGGGACTCATACTTTTTTCTTGCTTCTGAAAAGACAAATATAATCTCCTGCTATCAAAAGGCCTGTATCATTAATGAACTAGATTTCAGCCTGTTTTGTATTAAACCTGATTGTTTAATATATTTTATACACAATCCAGAGACATATGAATGAAAATAACTAATAAGTTATTCATTGGTTCTTTGGAAAGATTCAGTTTTGCATTTAAAAAAAAAATCATTCAGAACTAAACCTTTTCCATTTTTCCATTCACCCTTGTGGTAACTCTCATGAAGATAGCAGAAAGCTGTAGATTCTAGAAATAGGGTGTATCACGATGGGCAGATGTTGACATTAGCACTTGACACAGAATGAACAAATATGAATTCCCCCTTCTGCAAAATCATCCTATAGTCAGATGTGTTGAAGTGCTCTAACTGAGCAGCCTTCCTGTGTATTTCTGGTACTGCCAGTCACAATCTGCCTGTTTGCCATCAGAGTCTTCTCTGCTCTGTGAAGTTGTTTACACTTGTGCAAAGTGGCTGAAGTAGTCTCAGGAGCAGATCTACTCACATGAATTGTCACAGTCCTATTGACTTCACAGGAACTATGATAACAGTTGCTGTCTTACTTGACTGCTGTCTTATTTGAGTGGATAATCTGACTTAGCAGTGATTTACATTGCCTTTGCAAGAGTCTAAATGATTACTCAAGGTAGAAGACCGCAGAGGATCAAGTCTTTCATACAGTTCACTTCTTAAGAAGGCTACTTTCAAGAATCAAGAAGATTGACTTTTGCGACATACGTGTCAGAATTTAATAAGTAAAAAACAAACAAACAAACAAACAAAACACCTCTTCTAATTGTAAATGCTTTCCAATTATTATTATTATTTTTTTCCAGGCTACTGTTGTATAAACAATTTTTCTCATAGTCACATATGATTAAAAACTGCAATATAAACAGGATGAAAATTTTCACAGTGTAGTATCTTTTCCAAAATATACAGTTTTTTCCCCCATTACATGAGGCTTCAATTTGTATTAATTAAAGCTACTTCCTGGGTGGTCAAAGATGCAAGGTGAAAATTTTGTTAGGATGTTTTACACTATAGCTAAACACCCTGGTGTTTTATTGCTAATTTTCACATTTTCACTGCAGTTGCTCATTGCTTTGGTGGACTGTGAAATTATTCTTTACTGCTATGAAATGAGATAATATGCTGTGGTCTGTTAAATGGGAGATCTTTTTCTGAGTTCTGATTTAAAAGTTCGGTGTTCATGCTGTACATTTAAAAATAGTTTTATTTCTACTCTGCAACAAAATTAATGAATAGATGTCATCCATTCACCACTTACACCACTCTGTGGTTGAAATGCATTCCCTCTAGAGTTAAACTGTTTGAAGTAATGAATGAATTTAACCTGCAGTCTCAAAATCTACCCATTAACCAGAATATCCCCTCCAAAGGCAAGCCAAAAAAAAACCAAAACACTAAAAAAATAAATAAATAGTGGAAGTGCAATAAGGTAACCTACAAATCAGCTTGTTTTAGTGTTTGTAGTGATGCCTGTAGGCTAACAACTTTCTACAAAGATTGGCTTTTAAAATCCTGGTAAACCTTCCGAACTTTGTGTTGGTGCTTAGTCTGTGTTTTTCCTTTGGAGGGCTGTGGAACCAGTTTTGTGATGGGATTTAAATCAAAGTTATTAAAGATAAAGAAGACATAGTTAAATCAAAGCAAGGAAATTTACATTTTATACATTACAATATACTTTACAAAGCTGACTTTGCATTAGCTTCCCTTTGGCAAAGAGAAGATACTATTTTTCCAGAAATTGGTTGCCTCTGATTAGCTTGAGAAGGAATTATCTCAATCTGCTCAGTTGTCTAATTGTTGCCAAATTGTAAACTGGAAATGTAGCTCCTCCTATGGTCAGTGGAAAGAAATTGACATCAAGTGATTAATACCCTGCAAAAATAGGTGTGTTTTAGAGTAGTGAGAATTCTTGGAGGAAGTCTTTGTAGTGGATAAAAAAGATGCCTCTAAACAGACTTTGACTAATATTAGATCAGTAAGCCTGAGATGCTTCCTTGGCAATATATTTATACAACCCTTGCTGTTTATATAGTGTCTCATACTTAAGACATTTATCATGAGTTAAATAGGTATGGGAATTCAGTATTATTTTGCAGGTGGGTTACAGGATTTAAGAATGTATTTAAGAATGTCTAATGGAGAAAACGTCAAGTATTTTTCTTTCCTTTCTAATCTATCTCTAAGAAGTTCTCCACCATGTTCAGAGGTAATTTTGATATCTCTTTCCTTGTGTTTCCCTGTTGCTGTTGTATCTATACCTAGTATTTCTGGAAATTATATTCTTACATTGGGAATATCTGTTTTCTGATTTGTTTGATCACAGAAGTCTCTTCAGATCTTTCATATCAGTTTTGCCTATTAGAAAGCATAAATAATGGATTCTACTACCTTTGTCATATAGAACTTTCATACTGCCATGACAAAAAACATTTAACACTATAGAAAGCATTCATAGCTTTCACTGAGGAAAACTTGAAAAAACACAGGTTTAATGATGAAGAAAATCATTGAGACACAAACTCCATAGAGGTAATATCCTGTTGCACACTAATTAATAATTAAAAACAACACAAGTTTATGTTTTTTTATGCGTTTATTAGGCTACCTCCTATAGCTGGTAAAAAGAAACGGCTTTTGGGTACACAGGTCTCATCTTGTTTCTATTATGTACAGTACTCATACAGCTGATTTGTGAAAACAATGAAAGTACGATACTTAAGCCTTCTGGAATTAATTTCTTGTTCAGTCATCTGCATTCACATAGGTTTAGGTGTATTTTATTGCTAAAAAAAAAAAAAAAAACAAAGCAAAAAAAGCATTACTGATTATAAAATATACTGATGGTATTTAGCAAAAGTGGGACGTACAAGAAAATTAAAGACTCTGCCAAAGGGGTAAACCACGTTTCATTTTACAATTACGATAACACAATATGAGTCATAAACCTTTATTTAATTTCCTTCTTGTGGTGGATTAGCCTTGGCTAGCGGACAAACTCCTGCCCAGCCACTCACTCACTCCTCTTCCTCAGTGCAACAGGATAAGAAAGTAAGCTGATAAAGCTCTGGTTCAGGATAAAGACTGGAAGATTCCTCATCAGCATCTGTCACAGGGACTTGAGGAAAATAAATAGATAAATAAATTATTGGCAATTAAAGTAGATTCAGTTATTGAGAAACAATGATAAATTTTAATACAACACCCTTCCTCCCCCGTTTCCCTGCTCAGCTTCACTCCTTCGCTCCTGTTTCCTCAAACCTCACTCTCAAAAGCAATGGGGAATGGATGATGCAGTCAGTTCCTCTCTGCCACTCCTTCCCCTTTTCACTTCTTTATTCCAGCATGAACTCCTTCCCATGTCTTGTAGGCCTTCAGGATAAATCTGCTCCACCATGGTCTCCTCCACCAGCTGCAGAGGAATCACTGCTCCAGTGCATGGAGCACCTCTTCCACTCCTTCTCTGACTTTGCTGTACACAGGGCTATTTCTTGCACTTTTTTCCCTCAATGCTCACACTGCCACGCAGTGTTTTGCTCTTTCCTACATAGGCTTTCCTTGAGGTGCCACCAACTTGGCTGCTGTGCCCAGGTGAGCCCTGTGGTGGGGCCGTTGGAGCTGGCTGGAACCAGCTGTGTCTGTCATGGGGCAGCCCCGGCCTCTTCTCACTGAGGAGACCTGCGGAACCCCACTGCCAGCATCTGGACACCTGTACCTAATATATGTCTGCAGTAAAAATCCTGCTGCGCATAACTACCTTAATTATTCGGAAAGTTTTGAGAGAACCTTTCTGTGAGACTTCCTTGGAGTAACAAATGGACCTTTTGTGGCATGAACAAAGGCTTTAGAGTGATGATGAAATAAAGCCAGTGTACATTTTCTAATGCATTTGCAGCATGAATTTAGAATTCTGTCCTGTTGAATTCTCAGACTAACAAATCACCATTTCACCAGAAAGATGTGAGTTTAGATTTTCTTTTTTTCTGTTTTAGATAGTTATTTCTGTCTATGCAATGAATGAAAGCCTCTGATCCCTGTAAGTCATTTTTCACTCCATTGCTAAAAGAAATGTTGAAGTGATTGCAGTTTCTGTAATAGTCAATGAGTATTTTTAATTGCCAAGTTTTGTGTCTGCTCTGTAGAGCCATATATTAACCAGGACGCAAACTGGCATTCATACTGCCTGATCATTTATTTAGGAAGTTATAGAATCCCTCAGTCTCATTTAAGGACAGTAAAAGTGCCCGCAACAACAGCTGAGAAATAGAGGGAGAAAGAGAGGGATAGAGACAGAAAGAGAGGGAGAGGGAGCAGTAGTACTCTGACTGTATAAATAGGGAAAATTACATAATTTACATTTGCTAACCTGACTGGGATTTAACACCTAATTGCAACCCTCTTAATGATTATCTTTTACAGAAGGATAATGGTTTGAACAATGCACGGGGTTTTGTTGGTGTATTGCCGGGGGGGGGGGGGGGGGGGGGGGGGGCAGAGGTAGGGGAATGTTTTTCTATTTTACACTTTGTGCTGTTAAACAGATATTTATTAATCTAATAGTCAAAGAAGAAGCCACTCTCTGCCATGTGTCTTAAAAACAAAAGAAATCTCCTTGTCTTTATCCATGCTTGTGAAAGCAAGCCTAGTAAAATCATATATTTTTAAGGGAGGTGACTCATGTGCGCAGTTAACATTTATAATGGTACATCTTAAAAACACAAGTCTTTTCCAGACTGACTTGGTCAAGATTATGATACAGTTAATAACATGATTAGACCTGGTATTAACATCAGTGGTGGTAACATCTTAGAAAGGGTTTAATCATTGATGGTATAAGAAGCCTTTGTCTAAATCTTAAAATATCTCCCTGTTGCAAAACTATGTAATTAAGGCAGTGACCAGACAGTCCTTGCAAAGGATAAGTTGTATTTAAATGTAGATTATTCCCCTAGTTTTGTGATTTTTTTTTTCTTCATAGTTTGTGCAAGTTATTTCAGATGGACAGCCAGATGGATTGAAAAAACAATAGAGTAAGACTTGGAATACAATCAAGGCATTTTACCTTTCCTAGCTAACCTTTCTAAAATCATGCCTGATCTTATGAAACAAAATGAAAAGTGTTCTCTTCTAATAACATTGAGAAAACATTTCCCTTGGTTTACAAGCGGTAGTGACTGACTTATATAACATTGCGCATAGAAGAATTCTCTGTGGGATGCTTTTATTTCTTCTTGCAAGTAGCTACAGTGTTATCTCCTGAGTGAGTATAATGGCTAAGTAATCCACACACATGCATAGAGTTTTAAGAAGCTGTGAACTTGTCCACTCACAGAACAGAAAGAGGACACTTGGGGCTCAAATCCTTGTCACTTAATATGAGGTACTTCACTGAGATAGCTAAGACACAAGCATAAGTGTTTCAGGTTTCAGCGGTCAGTGTGACTGGGGACTGAATTGACTTATCAAAACACTTACCTGTCATTAAGGACCATCAAGGAAGCCTAGGAGGACCAACCTGGGTATTTTTTAAGGCTGCACATATATGTTTTCTATTCCAGTGGTTTTTTGTTTGTTTGTTTTTGCTTCTGTTACCAATAACAGGAATAGAATTAACTATTTTTTTTTCTTTTCCCTTAACCATCTGATACTGTAAACATAATAACAAAAGTAACAGTACTTATATTTGAGCTATATCAAGAATAGCCTGAGCTATATCTCTAAAACCACTTTCATTAAAGGTTACTGTTTATTAATGTGGAGTCAACAGCATTTTGATAAACCTCTTAGTTTAAACTAAATGACAGAATAAGAGCTAGTAGTGAACATTACAACCAAATGTGACACATTGCATTTATAAAAATAAAAACAACAGACTTTGGAAAACTGGATAATGCTTCAATTGGATATATTATAAGTGGAGTTTTGTTTCCATTTATGCTTGCAATGATATATGCAACATTACTATTGTTTAGATTGTAAAATAAATATATCCTGGATTTCATTGCTTAAGATCAGAATATGAGACCCAAGTGACTAAAGGTCAGGAAATGCATAGGTTAGCTCATAGTAGCCAGTGAAAGGTTAGTAGGTTTGGAGGGGAGTAAGGGACATTTCCCAGTACATTTTCGCAGTTTTGTAGGAAAGCATGACTCACTTGCAAAGTGAATACTATGTTGCGCATCTACTCCAGCAATGATTTAAAGCAAGAGAGGTATTAACCTCAGAAAGAACCAAGCAAATGCTCTCTACATTGAGAAAACATATTAACTCAAACTAAAGGTGAGCTGAGGCCAACATTTTTTTTTTTTCTTATTGGGATTGGAACCCCAGATCAAAACTAACTTTTAGACTGAAACCAGCCAGAATTTACTCTAGCTAATCAGCATCATAAGATTTTCTTGAATTACTTTACTAATAATCTAAAAACACTCCAATCACTTTTGGAAGATGAACATGGAATAGGAATGAAAAGTGAGTAAGACTGAGAACTAAGCAGGAGCAGACCAGTCTGAAGTTAAAATTAGTTCTGGATTTCCATTTAGGACAGCTCAAGTTTTATTTCTGCTTTAATACTTCAGAACTATAATTGTTTAAACAATAAAATTCCAATTCATGACTGAAAGTTTTTACCATTGCTCACGTTCTGTAACCCGTGAAGGAGATTATAAAGAAAAAAATAGTTGTTTCATGAGCTGGAAAGGGATCGTGAAAACTGTGAGCTAAGAAATAGGTATAAAGATAAAATAAAGCTGTTGCTTTGTTAGTTTGGATCAAATCTCACACATATCTAGCTGTTCACAAGCAGAGGTTAAGTGCCTATTCCAACTTGTGAAATAATCAATAATAACAAATATTGCAGTCAACTTTCTGTAATAACTTCAGACATTTCAAACCAGAAGCACACATAAGAGGACTCTAAAGATTCTTAAACACATTGCAAGTGAAGTAGTATTCTTTTGATAAAAATTAATTGTAATTTTGATTTGTGTGTGTGTGTGTCCAGGTTTCCATAATTATTGAGAGTGAAAGGGACTTTTGTACTTCATTTGAAAAGTACAGTTCAGACATTTCTTTGAAATAACAATTCTAGATAGCACAGTACTATGTTTGGATTAATAGCTGAGGCTTTTTCACTTGAGAACTCTAAGAAGCTGAAAATTTCCCCATAAATTATATTTAGCTTTTAGGGAAATCCTGCAAGTCCTTATGGTCTTTTTATGGTTCGTCTCCTTGAAGTTCTTTTGCCAGGTATGTTGTGTTGAGGACTTTTATTTATTTATTTACTTCAGATAGATTAGTCTTACATTTTTACTTCTTGTTTTAATATACTTTTATATATATATATAGTGCTGAAAGTATGTGAATGCCTACTTCCTAGTAGGCATTCTAAAAAATAACAGCATTTCAAATACCACATAGCTTCATTATTTTAATGTGTAATAACCTGAACTGGTGCACAATATAACCCTAATTCAAGAGTAAGTGTGACTTTTCAGTTTGTTTGTTTGTTTACTTGTTTGTTTTATTTTAAGAACTGCATAGAAAATTGTACAGAGAAGGTCTGGTGACTTAGCTTGAGGAGTGAGCAGAGTTAGAGTTGTAGTGTATGACAAGTGTTTTGGTGTTGAGTTCCTTCAAAGATGAAAATTATCTGTACTTTCAGTTGTCTTTCATTTTCTCGTTGCTGTTGTGGAACTGTAATTGTGTTCTGTGAGCCCTGAACTTCATCCTCTCCTATACAGCAGCATTGCCTTGTACGTATAAAGGTGATGTACTTGTAAATAAACAAATAAATAAGTAATAAAACAAAAAAACAACAAACATGCCAAAAGTCTTTTTAGTAAGGCCTTTCAATAAGTATAACCAAATGCATTACATATTGTTGTTTCTGTCTTCTATTACTGAATTTCTCTGTGTTAAGGCAGACATTTATATAAATATATATGAAATAATTCTTCACACATATATGTAAATATATAAAGTAATTTTTGTATACCTATGTATACTCTCACAGCAACAAGAATTGTTAATCAACCATTATTTCTGTACACTAAAACTGTCCTTAAAACTTACATTGTTATTAAAACTGGATGGTATAAGTAACGTGCCAGTGAGTAAAATGAGTTCTTTTTAATTGGATCACCTAAAGGAAATAGCTTACTGGAAGCAGTCCATGAATTTGGAGGTACTTAAAGTGTTTTATGATGAATTCCTATCCACTGAAAATTATATCTAACATCTTTTCCACTGATGTTTTTTGGGATATTCCACTTACATGGATATATAAGGGTATATGTGTGTGAATGTGCATATTCATATTTGTAAATATCTTTTCTCTTTATGAGCTGATTTTTAGGGCAATGGGAAAAAATGTCGAGATTCTATTAACATTTTTATAGAACGTTCAAACCCTGAGAGTGTCCCAGTTCAACCAAGTAAGGTGTGGAGTTTTGTTTATTTGTCTTTTGTTTGCTTGTTTTGGTTTTATATTTGTGTGTGTGTTTAATACTGGATGGTGGCATGGCCAACAGAAGAAATAAGAATTTACGAATGGAAAAAATGAAGTGTATCACTCACTCACACCCCTCCTGCTACCACTTACTGAATATGTTCTGATGTTTTGTGCCAGGCAATGAAGTTCTTTCACTATTCTTGCAAAATTGTTCCAGTAACAAATTAATGCCAGTGATTAATTTCTTAGTATGATATTTCTTTAATAATGTTTACCTGTACTTACTGCAGCATGTTGCATTTCTGTAATAATTTCTCTAGCTCTTTGGTTTTAGTTATTTTAAATTCTATGTAACCTATATATCTCTATCTTACTGGCATATCTGTTGCTGTTCTCTGAACTTCCTTTCAATAAAAGGATGATGAAGGGATATTATTGAGGATATTACTGAGCTATAGTCACAGTAAACTAGAATAGAAAAGAGAGCACTTCCTTTTTATTCCGTGGTGCTTTTGTTACTGGATTGTAAGCTTGTCTTGGAAAACATATGGCCAGTTTGCATCTGTTGGAAAGCATTTTTCAACATCACTGCTATTTTTTTTTTTAATTTCTGTTAAAGATCAGTGTTTAAATTTATTTCACTCCAGCTGTAGTTATCAACCAGACCTATTGTCCCCCATATTTTTAGCTTTCTTTATAGTAATTTATTTATTTATTTATTTTAAATACAATAAGGTAATCTGTGATTTTTGTTGCCTTTTTACAAGTACAGTATAAAATGTTATAAATCCCTGCCCTGTTTCTGACAGAGAGTGTATCTATTATCATCCAAAGTTGTCTTTTTCTTGGACTGTATTTTTTTTATTCTAGTGACACCAAAGCATATTTCACTTCCAAATTTAATTGTTTTCACGTGTTTCCACACAGGACATTTCTTGTCCCACCTTCTGGTTTCCTCTCTCTTGATAAGCATTCTAGCAGCTTTCACATCCTAAGAGGCATTAATAAGGGCCACCTGCTACTGTGACTCATTTAAAATGTCTCTGCACAGTCTGAGATGAGAGATAATAAATATGTCCAGGCCAAGGGGGATCGCAAAGGAACCATGAGACAGTATTGGTCAGCATGATGGGCAGTGGTCTCAGCATGACAGCAACCTAACCTTATGCTCCATTATTCCTCTGTGTAAATGCTCAGCAAATGTCACAATCCTGTATGTATGCTGTAAGCAGTTTGTGGCAGGTACTACATGCTGCTGTAGGCCTGCATATAACCACTGAAGTGTTAGTTTTGACAAGTAATGTTGGTTCCCCCACCCACCCAAAACCAAAACCAAACCAAAACAAACCAACCAACCAACCAAACAAACGAAATCTGAACAGTTGCTGAAGACTCTTTAGCAACAAATCTAAATACTTATTTTGTATATTTTCTGTAAGTTAGACTAGAGATTTTTTCTTGGAAGAGAATGAAAATACCTCTCACCCCTGTAGTTGATGAATATGAATTCATTCAGTCATACTTCTAGCTCCAAGCATCCCTAGCTAACCTACTTAAACATTTCCTCTATATGTTCAGCGCTTTTCTTGGAAAGTTTTTTTCATTTCCTTAGTAATATTTTCTCTTTTGTGATAATACATATAACCCATTAAATATACAAATTTTATTGACTTTAATCTCATAGGTAGTTGAAGAGGATATAAAAAAGCAGTGGATGTAGTTTTATAAAACCTTTAAAAGTGAAGGGCATGGCAAAGGCACCCATCTTTGCAGATGGAGATGTGTCTATTTCACACCAAGAATGAAATTTTGTACATGGCAAAGAATGCATTCTTGTCATGATGTCTTTTTTTTTTTTTAAAAAAAAAGTTTAAACAAGGTCAGACATTCTTCAGAGTCAAGCTAATGCAGTGAATCTGATTTCCTTATGCATCCCACCCCCCCCAAAAAAATCAAAACTAAATCAAAGCATAACCATTGTTTAATAATAATGATTAAAAAAAAAAAAAACACAAACTAAATGGGAAAAAGTACTGAGAAAAACTGTATGCTGCTGTACAAGAAAATGATTTTTATTCCTTTAATAAAATACATTAAATAATATGGAATATTTCCTTATGTTTTAGGCTTGCCTTTTTATGTGATTTGCTTGGGGTCTGATATATGTGTTCTATTTATTGTAGTATATTTCTTCTGAAGTATTGAAAAGTTCCTTTCCAAGTGCTCTTGTCATTAGAAACAAATTAGAGAACAAAAATATGAAATGAAGAAACATGATATGTTCATGTTCATGTTCAATCAGCTACAAAATGTAGGCCACACAACAAAGGCATTGCTATTGAAAGGAGTAGGTTCAAAACACTTCATACTTCCTCACATGTCCAGAGAATAAGGATCGAAAACAGACATTAAATGTAGTCTTAGTTGTACTATGGAATAGCATGAATCATCAATTTTGTGAAATGTGAACCCCATATTCCTGTAGGAATTTCAGGTTATTTAACATCTTATGCCTTTTTGCTCCAGCCAGTGGGAAAAAGGCCATATTATCAGAAAGACATTTTGCGGTATTTTTCCTACTTTTCCTACTTCATTTAATATTGGTTAGGAAAGGAAAGAAACAGTGTGGGGATTTTGTTTGTTTGCAACTTCAGCTTCTCTAGGAACTACAACGTAAGTGGCATGTAGTAAAGATCCCATGTAGCAAAAAAACAGTGGAGGAAAAAGACCCAAAGCTATTTTACATGCTAAGAGTTTGTGACTGAGGTACAGTTAAAGAGCAGTTGTATCATTTGCAACCAGAATTTCTTAGAAGGCTTTTGTCACCAATCTATTGCTTCAGAGTAAGCCTTCTTTTCCTGAAAAGGCATAGAAGTTGTCAAATGCTATAATCAACCAACTCATCCAGTTTTACGGCAAAATTAAAAACCCCTGGGGATTTTCTTATGGCTAAAATCTTCTGTCTCACTTTTGATCACATCCCAGAATGTACTGTGACCTCTTAAGTTGTGATGAGACTGCTTCTACTTTGTCGCTTTGTGGAATTATAATTGACTCCTCAACCCAACCACCATAAATTTAGTTGGGGGCAAGTTTCAGTCTACAAGCTTAGTTTCACTCAAGCATGTGGAGTCCTGCATAGTTTCACTACAGCAGGCAGATGTCAGAGTTTTAGCTGTAAGGCAGAGTTTTCTGTGTTCAGGAGATTGTATCCTTTCCACTTGGATTTGGTGCCCAAAGCATAATGCTAAATTAGTTTGCTATCCCTAGGGTATTTGCAGTTTTAACACATTTTTTGATATTCTGTTCCTGTGTATGCATATATTCTTTGATGCATACAATGTGTGTATATCGTTCATGTGTGTCTACCCACATGTATAAATTGCCACACAAGAAGCACTGTTTACTCTCTTCTTTCTTGTCTCCTGAAGTTTCGTTGTTAATATAAGGACTTAAAGATATCATGTTCATATTACTGATCAAATAAAGTTTAAAATAGTTTAAATATTTGTTCATTAAAAAATACTTTCACTGTATTTGCTTTCCATGAACATTGAATCTCTTTGATTTTCTGTGCTTACACTGTTTGACTCTTGCTACACCAAATAAACACCTCTGGAAAAAGACAAGGAGAATGCAATTTGAAAAGGGCAAGGAATATAAGCTGAATATAGCCAGTGTCAAAATACTAAATACCTGCTCTTGCAGCACATTCAGTCTGATGAGACTATATTTTCTTCTGTGATCCTCAGAGATGTCCAGCGTATAGCCTTTAGAGAAATCTGCCTCAGACTTAGCTAGGTATTTATATATGGATGACTTTAAGAATGATTTTTTTTTCCATTTTTTTTTTTTTCCCCATGGGTGAGCACAGAGAGTAAGTGAGAAAACTGCCCTGAGAGAAAGTAAGAAAAAGTGAGATAGTGACTTCTGTTTCTTGGTAGCTGCTCATCCTTGTGTAATTGTAGCGTTTCTTGGAGAGCCCGTTAATCCTTATAGGTTGTGTAAAATGATTCCCTGCAGATGATCTAATTGAAGAAATTAAGGTGGGTTTATTATCACTGTTTAGTAACTGGACCCATAGTCTTCTTATTGTATTCTCAGATTGAAGCAAATGCTAGTTAGGAAGAGTGATGGCCATTTCTTCTTTACAGCTGTGGAAAGAATTAAGTAGTTTCAAAGCTAAGCTGATAATCAGGTGGGTGAGTCAGGGGTTAATTTACAATTAGAAGGTCATCAAATTTAGTATTTGCTTTTGATTAAATTTTTCTTGACGGTCAGTTTTTGCCTCGATGGCCTCTTTGTTTTATTAATTAAAAACAGCACAGATAGAAGGATTTATTGAAACCCAGAAGAGAGAACAGAGAAAACTTCAAGGAGCATATTAGCATGTAAAAGTGAGGGACTCATCTCTAAGGTAACAAATTTCAAGATATTTTATAGTTTCAACAAAAGTCAAGGATAACTAAGCCCACGCTGGTTAGAGAAGTAATGTATCAGGGCTGTAGTACAGGTCCATGGCCTGCTGCTCCAGAGAAAATGTAGTAGAAGCAGAGAGACTGCTGACATAAAATGATAGCTTGGTTCTACTTGCTCCTTTACCTTTACCATATTTTGTTATTTTTAATGTATTTAACGTATGTATATATATTTTTTTGTTATTTGTTTGTCTTTTGTTATGCCAGCTATCAGGTGTATTTGGTGGGTATCTGAAGGTCTGCTTTTTATCCACGAAGAATGTGCTTGTGAACTGTGAACAGAGTTCTTGTTTTAATATATATTTTTTTTCTGTCTTATTTTTCGGAGTTGAGCTCTGAGTTATAAAACGTAAATGCAGTTCATAGACTCTGATGATTACTCTCAATTTACCAGCTTTTAGCTAACACAATCTTTCCAGCAGATTATGGTGTTTCTCAGGTTGCCACGCCTTTTTGATTTAGGCTGTCTCTTGTCTCAGAAATCACAAGTGAGATGTTAATAACGTCAATAAGACTTAGTAGGAAAAAGAGAGTCTAACATACCTTGCTTAGTCCTTTTGTCAAAGCCAGGAGCTTAGGCTGTCACTTGAAATTTTTGGGAAGATTATATCTAATATATGCATATAATAGTTAAGTGCAGTCTTCAGACTAATAGATCTACTACTTTTTAGGCCATTAAGCTGTTATAGAGGTCTTGCAGTATGTAGTAGGCTCCAGTGCACTCTCATCAGTCTTTTTAATCTAAAACTGCTACTGAAAACAGTCTATTTATAGTTCCTTAAACTAACCACAGAACCCCTTGGCCTGTAAATAACCAAGAACTACTATTCAAATAATGACTACAAAATAAGACACATCTGTATTCAGGGTCATGTTTTTCAGGGGCTGTATTTTTGCAGGGCCATGTTTTCAAATGAACAACTAAAAAAAAAAAAGGTAGTACAAATCTTTTGCTGTGTAGAACAACTCCTGTTTTTTTAATTGGGCTTAGCCTTGCACAGCATTAGCTAGGGCAATTTTTTTTCCAACTTTTTTTGAAAGAAATTGTCAACATCCTATCTGCAGTTAGTTACATAAATGTAAATCATGAATAGCTGGGCTGCTATCAGAAGAGTTATTCTATATTAACAGTTTTCAGTCAAATGACAGAATTTGGCATCTAACTGGATTTTTTTATTATTATTATTCTTTATTTACTTATTTATTTTTGTGCTCTTAAAGCCCTTCAAGCTACAAGGGAAATTGTTTTGGAGTAGCAATTAAAATGGACATATCTCATTAATGTTTTTAGTATACCTTTGTAACATCAGTCCTCTTTCAATTCATCAGGGAAAAAAGAAAATATCGAATTGGAATTGTCAGAAAAATCTGCAACATTCTCTTTTAAGTCCTGAAAATATAAGCAGTTGGTCTCTTTTCTTAAATCTCAGAACTTCCTCTGCAGTTAAGGTGCAGTTAAGGAAAAAATCAGGTACAAAGAAAAAAAAAACAAGTACTGTAACATGATCTTGCTTCTGTTGCTCTCTGAAACTGCAGGTGTGAAAGGAGGGTAACATAGCTGTACTACTTTGCTCAGTGTAAGACTTTGGAAACCAGGTTGGCTGTAGCTGCTGCTGAAAGAAGTCTGTTGTGCACATCAGGGGGGTATGTGATGGATGTCAGGCTTCTCCTACCAGCCGTTTTCACTACCCTCACTCTGTGGTGGCAGTAAGACAGATCTGTTTTCCTCCTGGCTTTTCCTTCCAGGTTTGCCCATACCCCTTTATTACAATGAGTAAAATATTTGTCTGTCATGGGAAAGAAAAATCAAATTTCAGCTGAAATCCTGAGAACTGTTGAGATTGCTCTAGTTAGATGCTAGTGTTCAGCTAGTGTAGCTCGGATAATATGTGCAAGCATGGCAATAGTTTTAGATCTTCTTGTGTTTTGCATATGTTGCATAACCTGCTCTCAGTCATGCAGAAAGGAGCACGAAAAGTATGATAAAGATCTGCACTGCAGATGAGAGCTTTGCAGCAGCATCAAGGAAGAGTTTTTTACCTTAATTATATTTTTTTTGTGATTTCTGAAGAGCTATTGACTCCTGTTAGCACGCTTAGATTTTTATCTGCCAGACATCCATAAAGGAGAAAGGTGCTCTTCTAGGATGCAAAGAATTTTGGTTGTTGTTTTGCTTATAGACTTTTTATGTTCATATTATTTCCATTGAAATAATTTTATTTTTTCTTTAAGAAATAAAATAGATTTTTTTTTTCCCTTGGTAATTCAGCTTAAGGTTCTTGCTAAATGCATAAAAATGTTCTGTGTATTATTTTATGAAAACACAACTTCAGCATATGTTGCAAACTTAAATTCATTTGAAGTAGTCAGTAAATCATGAATGTTCTGTGTGCATATATATGTATTTGTACAAAATTGTATGTATATATTTTGAAGGTTACAGAAAAGCAGCATTAGAAAATGTCTCATTGTGCTCATCATAGACAATTTGAGAATTGGGTTCTGTTTTACTGAAGCACAGGTGTGTGCTATAATGAAGGTTATAGCCACCTAGCAAAATTATGATAATTGTTTTATATAATTTTAAATAAAAAAATGGCAACATGATTATAAATTATTTTGTCAACAAGGAGGCTTTAAAAAAATAAATCATCTGTCAGGGAAAAATGAACATTCTTTTCAACAAGAAAGGTATGACCAAAATGTTAAAAACTAAAAAATGTATAATAAATATTTTAAAGCATAATTTTAATGCTGTGGAATATTAAGTGTTGTTCATTACAAAACTCAATTTAAAAAAAAAAAAAAAGAAAAAACCCAAAAACTTACATTACCTACATCTTGGCTAGTAAAGAAAAAGTAGGATAACTAACTGTCAAATCTGCTGTTACTTACTGTAATTGAGACAATGAATTTTGATAAATGTTACGAATAATATAAAAGCAATTCTGTATGTATTAGTCTTTTAGATAAACCAATACCAAACATTCATAATGGTATTGGAATGGAGAAACTTACTCTTCTCTTCCACAAAGTATAGTTCTAAAATCTTGATTTAATGTAGTCAATTCTGTTGGCTTTCAGCACTGAATCTGTGTTGTCCTATCCAAACTCTATTTATTTAGGTTTCAGACTGCAGTCAGTTTTCAATTCAATTTTATCCTGTCATAATGACTGATTGTATACTGTTTCTGTGTGCTGTTAATAGCTGTCATATGCTGTGCAACTGTTTCAGCAGTAGTTGGTTTCCTCTCTTTCTATGTTTGGTATTTTCAGTTTGCAGGGCAATTAGAACTTCTGAATAAAGAACAGTGTAGAATATGAAGATTTAATACTGTAAAAGAAACAGAAGCAGGGCAAGAGATTGTATTGAAAATGAACTTTGAACAATGGAATTTAAACACTGCAGATAGTCTTTGTGATATTTTGATTGAAATGTTTGTTTTATCTATCCTCTACACAAGTAAACTCCAAAAAAAGTTGTAAATTTATTAAAAGATTGCTGAAAGTTTGACACCTTTACACTTTTCTTTTGTTCCTTTCTTACTAAGTTTCCTTGCCCAAATTTAGACAACCAGTTGAGAGCCAATCACCATATCCATGCAAAAAAGTTGCACCTGCCAACCACAGTTCTAAGATTCTAAGATCATTCTAATTCTGTGATCAGCCAAACAGGTCAAACGAACTGCAAAAGACGACAAGATAACTAGCTCATGCTGAGACATATTCTGGACATCTAAAGTAAAGTGTGATGAGTTATATCAAAGTCTTCAGATAATGTAGGTATATATGAAATATGAGAAATTTGTTTAAAAAGAAAAAAATATATTTATATAGTAATTATTGGGTGTTCTTTATTGGTCACAGTGATTATCCTGAATTTTAAGGCTATTTGGAAGAACCAGTATGATGTACAGTTGAAAATCCAAAATCACTAGAAAGCATGCCATTTAACTGAGTATAGTTTAGAAGTTATGCCATCAAATTTCAGGACACACAATTTATACAGTGATGAACTTAGAAAGGTATCCATATCTTTTACATCATTGCACTCAAGATATTAGTTATGGCCAAAGAGTAAGGACATCTTATAAGTCAGTCAAGAATTTCTTGTTAGTATAAACAAATGCAGTCCTGCTCCAAACCTGTGCTTCTCTAGCTGTCCATGGGCGAGCTGTTCACAGCTGTGAAGTTTGCAGTGCCAGCCTGTGCCCTGTGCTACACTTGCAGTCCTGTGTGCCACATATTGTGTCCCTACTTCTTAAGACCTCTGCTATTGCTTGAGACAGTAGTTCTCTACACTACTTCATTTTGCTAGAGTCATAAATCTCTCATTCCACATAGAATAATTGCTTGTTACTGCTGTCTATGCAAAAGTACAATCCTACCACACAAAGATAAAGAAAGTTAGTAACAGATTTGCCATTGCTACCTGGCCAACTAAAGGAATTGCTGTCACAATTAAACCAAGTAAAACAAAGCTGCAGATCCACAAAAGCTTGACCAAATAGACGTGGCAAGACTCAGTCTAGATATCTTAAAAACTTAGTACAGAGCATACAGCCTGTTAAGGTAAAGGTAATACTGCATTACCAGGTTACATAGTTACAACATGTTCATGGAAGGGATTAAGAAAAATGGTGGTAAATAATGGAAAGTAATGACTAGTGCATATCTGACTGTGAAAGAAGACAGACATCCCATTCATCTGGTTGCATTACACAAGTGTCTACATGCTACATGCCACCATGTTGTACTGGGTCTAGCTGGGATGTTAACTTTCCCTGCAGCAGCCCATACAGTGCTGTGCTCTGCACTTGTAGCTAGAACAGCACTGGTATCACACCAGTGTTGTGTCTGCTGCTGAGCAGTGCTGGCACAGCATCAGGACTCTCTCTAACCCTCCTAGAGGGTGGGCAAAAAGTGAAAAAGGAATATCACCAGGGCAGCTGACCTAAACCAACCAAAGGGATATTCCATACCATATGATGTCACACTCAGCAATAAAAGGTGGAAAAAGGAAGAAGAAGGGAGGGGAGGGCTCTTGTTGTGAAAACATCTGTCCTCCCAAACACCATCTATGTGTGTTGAGGCCCTGCTTCAAAGCTGTGGTCAAGCATCACTCATTTGTGGGAAGTAGAGAGTAATTTCTTTCCTCTGCACTTCCACAGAGCCTTTGCTTGTTTTTTTTTTTTTTTTTTTTTTCCCCTCCCCTTGCCCCCTCCCTTTTCCCCTTTTTTTCCCTTTAGTTAAATTGTTTAATTAATAATAATCTTTCCTTAATAATTATTTTTCCCTTTAATTAAATTATCCTTATCTCAACCAGTGAGTTGTTCTTTCCTTTACTTCTTCCCCTCCTCTTCTAAGGAGGGGGAGTCAAAGAGTGGTCGTGGTGGAGTTCAGCTGCCCAGCACGGTAAAACCACCACACATGTACAGAATAGATTATTTTCATTTTTATATCTTCTCATATGTTATTTTTTTTATGTATTTTCTGGCATAAGGATATACAAGAGTTTGTCAATAATGAAGGTTCCTAAGCCTCATATTACATAAAAAGCATAATCTATGAATACAACTGTCTTACCAAGGAAAATGGAATTGCTGTTTTTGACCATTAATAAGATTATGCTCTCAAAATTAGGCTGTTCAAGAAAACATTTTCTGTTTAAAATCTTTACTATTAGAGTTGCTATTCTCTTACTAGTTTCCTTTTTAGAAGTCACAATGACCACACTGGATGATTTTTTTCTCACACAACTGGTAATTTAATAACAACATTGATTTTGGTGAAATTGTTCTTCATTTGCCCCGAAAGAGCAGAGAATCAGATTAATTCACCAAAATTATTTTCTTGCCATGTTATAAGAACTTATTATTTTTCTCTAGAAGACATTATCATGGTAATTTTAGTGGGGAATAGGTTAAAATAATCTTAACCCAGTTGGACAAATAGAGTCAGCCTGCTGCTGTATTATATAGCCCGTCTGTTCTGCCAACTTATTTTTGATGAGTTTCTTAGAAATAGTTGCTTTTATGCCAGTGACTTAGGGTAGGATTGTCTGTAATTATGCTCTTAGTAACATTGCAAGTATAAAGAAAGAAGAGGAAAAAAAAAAAAAAAAGGGAGACATAAGTCTTTTATGGGACTTCTTGTAGGCTTCTGTCTCATTATGTGTCCTGGTTCCAGTTAGGACAGAGTTAAGTAGCTCATAGTAGCTGGTAGGGTGCTATGTTTTGGATTAGGATGAGAAGAGCGCTGATAACATGCTGATGTTTTAATTGTTGCAGAGCAGTGTTTACACCAGGCCAAGGACTTTTCGGCTTCTTGCTCTGTCCTGCCAGCGAGCAGGCTGGGGGTGCAGCAGGAGCTGGGAGGGGACAGACCCAGGACAGCTGACCCAAACTGGCCAAAGGGGTATTCCATACCATCTGACGTCATGCTAAACAATATATAGGGGTGGCTGGCCGGGGTGGGGGGGCCGGCTGCTCGGGGATAGGCTGGGCATCGGTCAGCGGGTGGTGAGCAATTGCATTGTGCATCACTTGTTTTCTTACACATTATTATTGTTAATACTATTACCATTATCACTATTATTATTATTATTGTTATTATTATTTTCCTGTCTTAATAAACCGTCTTTATCTCAACTCACAGGCTTCACTTTCCCGTTTCTCTCCCCCCATCCCAGAGAGGGAGGGGGGAGGGTGAGCGAACGGCTGTGTGGTGTTTAGCTGCCAGCCGGGTTAAACCACAACATTATGTTAACAATCTGCCTAGAGAATGGTGTCAGATTTAGAGAGCAGAAGAGATTGATTTGCTTTTCAGGCCCTTCTACCCAGCCTAATTATTGTGTTACAAATGGCGATTCTTTCACCCCTCTGAAGGAGCACTTTGATTAGTGCCTGCAATGCAGGTGCCAGGGCTTAATACGGTAAGTGCATGTCAACTAGTTTCTTTCATCACATAGTCAAACTGTATAAAACAGCCATTGCATGGCAGGAGCTGATACATTGTTTTACCATAGCTTATATGAGCTTAAAATTGATAGGGTTAGAACAGCTACGAATTCTGCCATCCCTTTTTGTTTAATGATTTATTTTGTTATTCTCGTAAACACAGGCATGATAGGTAGATGTGAAATGGAAATAATATTACTGTACAAATAGGTAGTTTGTCATTGTAGAAATTTATTTAAAAATCAGATCTGATTTTTCCTTCCCCCAAGCCCCTAAGACAATTCTGAATAGTTCTTCTCACAGTTTCAACATTTCTGGCTCACTTCTTTGCTCATGTACTTAGTGACTTGACTTATTTAATTGCTTTATTATTGAACAGAAGTAGAGTGATGATCTTTTTGGTTTGTAATAGATTCATTTATAGATAGTATTCTTTTAGCAGTTGACAATGGCTAGGTAAACAGAGGCTTGGTTAAGTAAACAGAAAGACAAGATTTTATAGTCAGCACTCATTCCTTTAAAATTATGAATCATCATTCATACCAACTTCAACAGAATTCATATCAGACACTTGTCTTCCCATCAACTTCCTATTACAAGTTTCTCGCTTTTTGGTATGTTATCTCATCTGGTTGAGAAATAACTTTTTTTTTTTTTGGTGTATGTCTTTCATTATTATTATTTTTTTTCCACTTTCAGTACACTGAAGTTAAAAAAAATGTAGAGGAAAGCTGGTGTAAGATTCTTTCCAAAATAATTTTATACAAGTTAGTACTAAAAGAAAAAAAAAAAAAAAGGAAAAAAAAAAAAAAGAAAGGAGGTAGGATGGGGAGATTGGTGGGGGAATGCTGCTATTCTAAATGGCACACTGAATGGCTCTTGGGATCCCTGAAGATATGATGTTTCTGAGTGTTTGAGTTTGTGGCTCAGAGAACACCAGCTTCTTCCTCAGCTACCTCATTCCCTTTGAGTCCTCATCATGAACTTTTTAAATTCCTGTCCCATATTTAACTGGTTAACATTACACATTAGTAGGTGTCTCATACACCTCAAGTTATTTTTCTATGTACAGTTTGATACATGTTCCTTTCAAATTATGTCAGAACATATTCTGACTGTGCAAAGACGGTTGTGTCTGCTTTTTTGATGTGTATGTATTTAGTGTAATTATTAGCAACCTATATCAGTAATTATTACAACATTTGTTACTTATACACCAAATATATCTAATACACAAAAATAACGCTTGATAATCATTTCTGATTTGACATTTGTTCCTTGATTTTTAAATTTAATTTTCTAATTAACATACTATGGGGAATGTATCTAGCAAAAATACTATTCATAAGGTGTTAATATAATTATCCTACTTTCAATAAAATAAATGGAAAACACAGAGACAAATATCAAAAGTGAAATTAAAAATATATAACCTGTTGTCTTACTACAATGTCCAACACAATTAAGAATTGTATATTTTTGTCAGTCCAGTAATTGCTTTTGATGGACCCAAACAAAAACGTTATGTTTTCCCAATTAAAATTAATTTGTTTATATTTTCACATTTGAGCCCACTTTAGCCACAGAACAGTCTTCCTATATGTTTATAGACTTATTGAAGCCAGGCATTAGTGAAGATGAGTAGGAATATGAGAACTTAGAAGTGAGAAGAGACATTCACTGCAAAATTTTCCTACCCACCTATATTTTAAAATTTGACTACCTTGTTCATATCTTGTTTGACTAAAGTAATATTGACTCCATGCATTTTTGGTGGACTTCCATGTCAATCTACTGAAAAATTATGATATTATACACACAGATATGTAACACAACCTCTTTGCACAATTAAATGGACATTGGTGAGCCTTAATCCTTCATCACTGCTAATCAGACTCCACTGGGTTATTTAGCTGGGATCATTTATAAGGTGTTTGAGTGCTGTTATAAGACTTAAGAAATAGAAATAATAATTATATTATAAATGTGGTTATTTTTTACTTTATACAGTACTGTTCTGTAAACATCACTACATCTAGATAATGCTATGTCTTTAACTCTCACCCTGAGCATGTGCACTGTAAACTATAAATATTGTCCAGGAATTCCAGGCCAGTGGTGAATTTAAGACTATAGCTAAATAAAACAGGGCCAGAAGCTCATCATGGCTCAGAATAATTGTCTAGATTTTATAAAACTATCCCCCTCTATACAGCAGATTTCTCTTGGAGAGACAACATAATTAAAAAAAAAAAAAAACTGAATGGTACCTGTTTTGAGTTTTCCTTGTAAAATCCTGCAAGGAACTCAAAGGGCAAATTAAAGGTACTTTTTGTATTATTAGTGTTCTCTTCAAGCTTTGTTTTATTATGTTTCAGAACTCCTTGTAATTTCCTTTTTATTTATTATTATTATTATTATTTGTCCTGGATGAAGGTTATAGAATACAACATAGTATTATAAAATGCTATTTTGTCATGTGCCTCTCATTAAGAAATTAAAAACTTTTTATGAGCAAAAATGAATTAAATCTTGCACAAATATATTAGAGACTCTTAATGTACTTTTGCAAAGTACTTAACAAAAGACAAACAAGCAAACAGGTAAAAATGCGCAGTCTATGAAGTTAAAGGAGTACAAATTAGAATAAATGGAAAAAAGACAGGAATAAGAGATTATGTTTACTGTCAGACGTTAAGTTCCTCTAGTATAATGGTATATATAAACTTAGTCTTTTGTTACTTTTTTTTTTTTTTTTTAACCCTGACTCACTACAATGTGTAACATACAATGCACATAACTTAAGATTTGAAAATGATGTTTATGCTCAGTGTTTTTGAAAAATGGTATCATATACTTGACTGTGATTTAAAAAAGTGATCATAAACAGGCATTGGCACTCTGGCATTTGCATCATGCAGCAGAATGATTTGGAAATTTGGGTTCATATACTTTTAATGAAGTAGTAGTCAGGAATGTTAACAGACCACACTTTCTCTTGTATACTAACGAAAACTTACCATAAGTGAGAATAGAATTTGACTGCATATTTACAGCAATCTCACTAATTAGATAAGAAAATCCAGCTTAATCTCCAGACCTGTGAATTTGAATTCAAAACATTGATTCAGATTAGACAATTATTTATGTTGCTTAAATTAAAGTATGGGGAGTTTCAAAGCTATAGCAACATGTTATCATGCTTGCAACACTAATTGCAAGGTAGTTTTTTCAGTAGCATGTGAGAACATGAGTATCATCTATGTCATCATTCTTGCTTGATGCATAATTATGACCCGGTGCTTTAATTTGAATTGTCCAAGGGAAGGCTGAATTAACCTCCTTGCTAGTAAATATTACAGCTGGGATTCTGTTAGTTCCCTGCAGAGATCTCCAGGCAATATTTATCAGAAATTTCAAATGCAAAATAAACTTTTGTGCTACAACAGTCAGTCTGCACAGTGATATGTGTGCAGATGTAATAAGTGGCAATATGTAGTTACACAGTGTGAATTTGATCCTGTTGCACCTCTCCTAACAATAATGCTTGCACATTTCCAAAGTTCTGATGCACAAACTTTTACTTTTTATAGCTTTTATGGGAATGTGTAACATATTTTCCTAGTGTAGAAACCAACACTTTGTAAACTTCTTTCCAAATAGGAGTTAATGCTTGTAACAGAATCACTGAAGTTGTGTATTTCTCTGTCTTCCTTACATGGTTTCTGATTTGAACTTTTATTCATCTGTCTAGATTTGTCAGTGTGCTTTTATATTTTTACTGTAAGATATCCGGAAGGTTGGCCAGGGAGCCTTGCTAGGGTTTTCTAAGGTTAGGAGGTTTGAAACACGTGATACTCTTAAGTTGTGCAGAGACACTTAAAGATAACAACAACAGTAAGAAGAAGAATGACAATATTAGTAATAATAGCAATAATAATAAAGGGTCATTGTTGCTGTGAGGCTCTGCAGCAGTCAGTGCCAGCCCAGCTCATCTCCAGTGAGTTGAACTGTTTTGTCAACAGCTCCATCTGCAGCCCATGGGCAGCCGAGAGCTGCACACTGCCATCCTGGGATGTGCTTGCTGAACACAGTTGTCTGTTAAAATTAGATTTGAAAGGCAACACCTTAAAACACCTTTTTGCGGTTGGAATTTTGGCACTGGCAGGTTTTATATGATTTCTGAAAGTATAGCCGTAGGCTCTGTCAACGGAAATGCACTGTGAAAGAAGCAGGGAGGGAGAGAAAGGAGAAACGAGCGATCATTGCTGCTGAAGGCCTGCAATCAGGCATAATAAACTCTCCAGTCAGCTGTTTAAATACATACACAGCAAATTAACTGATTTTTTTTTTTTTCTATGAGAGAAATGATTTCTGTGAGTATGCCTTTATTTACAAAGGCCGATTCTAAGCTGTTGGACACTTGGTACCATCTCCCTTGTGATCTGAGAGTGCGAGCAGAGTAACTCATTCTGGCAGAGCTGTGATTTTAGTTGTTTGAATAACTTGTAAGTCCAGCAGTGGCAAAGTCAGCAGGGTTGTCTTCAGGGTGTGAAAAAGAAGTTAGCATGGTTTTGGTCTATTTTCAGCCAGGGTCTGTATTTTGGCAACACTAGAGGGCTGTAGAAGACTTTTCTAGACACCTACAAGTGACAGAGTTCTCTCCTCCCTCCCTTTCCCCCTCCCCCCTCCCGGGGAAAAGTGGTGGTGCTAATGGAAGTGCTAGTGCAAGGCAGGAGGTGTAAATGTACATCCTAAACTACCTTCAAGCACTAGTTTGAAATGTCTTTAAATTAGCAGAATGCAATGAGTTTAGTTATGAGTGCAGTTATGATGATCTGTATCTTTGAATGCCCTGACCTTTAATAATGTAGTAATTGCCATTATTTTATAGGATCAGACAGAATAAGTCATCTCTTCTTTACTTTATTTCACACTTTAATTAACAGCATGTTTTATTTATTTATTCATTTATTTATTTATTTATTTATTTATTTTACTGGTTCACTTTCATCCATTGAGCCAGTTCTAATGGTATAGTCTCTGTATATAGTGTTAAAACTCTGTATGGTGTCTTCAGAACACCTTCAGATATCTTTTTTGACCTCTTGGTGCCCTGGAGAAGTTCAAATGCCACTCACAATGGACAGGAACATTAGTCAGTAGGCAACAGTCATTCCCTGGCCTCAAAAAACAGCACACACAAAACCTTCCCTTCCTATTCTCACTGATCATGACAGCAATCCTACCCACCTGTCTGTAGAGATGGATGGGGTTTTGGTATATTCTAAAGATTAACAAATTTAGATCACTTCAGATAGGTGTGGAAGTAAATTCTGCAGTGAAAGAGAACTCATATACCTTGTCATTAGTTCCCTATCTTTTACTCTAAAGTAAAGTACTGACAGTGCTGTCAGTAATCTTAACACATGGGGAGTGAGTCAGTCTCTCAAAAAAGCAAGCTTCAAGTCATTTTGGGCTTTATAGGTCAAAAACAGCACTTCAAACTCCACTTGAAAAACAACAGGCAGCTAGCGCAGATTTGGAGAGCAGATATCAAATGCTCATAAGGGGATACAAAGCATATCAAGCAGAATGCCACCTTCCTATACCAGTTTGTTTCTAGGATGATTTCAGGTGCAACTCAATGTAGAGCTCGTGTAAGTAGCCAGATCAGCTACTTGATAAAAACATATTTGCAAATGCTAGAATTTGATGACATATCCATAACACATAAATATAAGGAGAAAATTGTATTAAATATAAGAAGAAAATGTATTAAAAGGAGAAAATTATCCTCACCAATTTGGGTGTTACAAGGTCAAGTAAGATTGCACTCAGAGGGGTGCAATACTGCTCAGTATACTTCAGTTTCACCTAGAAAGAAGTTACTTCCATCCAAAACCATGTTTACTTGGCATTGTCTTTGCCATTGCCTTTTTGAAATTGCTATATGATTCTCTGGAGATCTTGAATAATGTTGGAGGAAGTCAGAAGCAAAAAAAATCATTCCTACATGTTTTTTTGATCTTAACAACTTTACAGTCTTTACAGTGTTGTAAGTTGTAAGTGTGTAATATAAGCAGAGCTGTTTTGGTTTGTTTTATTTTGTTCTGTTTTCTGGAAACAATTCCCCTTGTTTTCAGAGATATAGAACTAAAACAATGACAACAACAAAAAAACTCTTCAATTTCAAACAAGTTTTAAGACTTTTTCATGACATGATATATGAACAGTATAAGTGAATATATTCAGATTCTGCTGGTTGGATCAACCCTTCATTTTAGATGCATTTTTTATCCACTCCTATCACTTTATTGTTGTAATAGATTGCATTTAATTTTATGCATCCATGTAGTTTTGGAAATTGCAACATTATTTGCTTAGTTAGCTCAGGACATATGAACCATGGACCATTTTCATAGCACCTTTCATAAGAGGTCCTAGTATGTTTTATGAACTCATTCAACCCATGCTCATAGTATTGTGAGGATATTTTACATCATAATGAAATGCAGATAACTATGGATAAAAGCGTGGCAGCCAATATGTTGATAGCAATGTGTATCAACATTACATGACATTATGAAATAGGAAGTAAAGAATGCAGCATCCAGACTGCAATATTTTTGGTGTCTTTTACTCAGGCAGCTTATTAATTATATATAGACACACAAAAATATATATTAATGTGAATTATAATTAAATGGATTTTGTTTCAAATTAGAGAAGAATAGCAAAGCTTTTACTAGCGTTTTAAGTTGTCAAAGTACAGTGCTGGTAGGGTTATTGTTGCAATGTATTGATTACAAGAGAGGAAAACAATAGATAATTGGGGCACGTGGAAAAAAAAGTCTTACGGAGTTGAAAGCATAAAATAAGAGGTAGCACTATCCCTTTTTTTTTACTTTTTAATTTTTTCTTCTTAGCAAAATTCTGTAAATCTGAATGAAGTGGGATACATAATTACTAAACTGTACAGAAAAGAAGTTAAAAATGTATAACAAATTTGTGCTATTATAGCAGCTAAAGGAAATTTGGAGACAATGTAGTTCATGTTTGCACACTATTTTGTTCTGATTTAATGGTGAATGCATATGTGATGTTGCATATGTAATGTTTATAGGGAACTTGGAACCCCACTAATCACCTGATTAAGGATCATCAGAGCTTATGTCATTATAATATTTTTGCTGTGCATCAAGCAGTGCTTAATATCCTGTGAACCAACCATTCTGTATGATCTTGAGCTCTTTGTAACATTAGTGCATTACTATGTGTCCTTGAAGAACTGAAGGTAAAAAGATACTTCGTGGTACCAGTTATTTAATTTCTTGTATTAATTTAGCTGAATATATAGCAAGTTTCTCAGCATCGTGTGAATAACATGACCAAGCTGTTCTGTATTTGATTATACAAATAAAGTGAGCTAACTTTGAAATATGACACATAAATTGGTAAGGGGTTAGTAATAAAGAAACAAATGGCTAATTTTTATCAAACTTGGTAAAGTGATTTGAATTCCACTGTGATCACTGTAAAATCCTGGGAAGATGGACCATACCTAGAGAGAAAACTATTCAGGAGAGCAGTTACTCAGAAAACTTTGCAGAGAGAAAGAAAGAGTAGACAATCAGTGGAATGTGAGCACACTAAAGTGAAAAAGGTAACTATGCAAATACTAAGACTCAACAGATTATATAGTCCTTGCTCTTGGCATTAGTGTGACTACTTTATGAACACTGAGTTTTATTCTGGTGCCATCAGTTAGATAAATAAAACACTGAATGTCAAAGAAAACAAAGAAATGATTGAAAGGACTGAAACACGTGTTGTATAAAAGCTGAACTTAGTCTAAAAAAAAAAAAAAGACTTAGCTGAGATTTGATTAGAAGCTATAAATACCTACACAAATAACAAAAATTGATGATACAGGTCTATTAAGTCAAGAATATATCAAAGTGTAATTGTTAAAAGCAGAACATAGACCAAATCAAACTAAAAATAAGATGGATATTTTAACTAATCTTGGAAACTACTTTCTGATGCAATTGATGGTTTTTCTGTCACTGGAAATAAAAATGTGACCTTTATTCATTCTCTTCTTTTAAAGATACGGTTTAAATCAACCTTAAATATTGACTTTGAAGCAAAATAATTAAAGTGTAGTATCTATAACATACAGGAAGTCTAATAACCACAATAGTATTTCCTGTCCTTAGAAGTGCATTAACCTAAAATAGAAACTGTGCACACTTTCTGTTTCTTTTAATTTACTTTCTGTATCCTATCTATTAAACTGTGTGTTAATTTGTTGTCTTCTCCTGAAAATACTGTGTGTAGAGAGTTTCCTTTAAAGTTAATAAGATTAGTGGATATGGACTCATACCCTTAATATATAATGTAATTTATTTGGATATTGGCTATCTTCCAGTTCATACCATAACGAATTCTACTTACCTGAAAGCATACCATTTTTTTTCTTCCTCTCAAGAATGCATGGCTTTGCACAATTGACCAAGTGTATTATGGGAGAAGTTCATCTTTCTACAGAGGATTAGGTATTACCCTTCCCCAGAGGCAGAATGCCAGATTGATTTGATGGACTGGTTTACCATAGCAAATTGCATATTCCAGAAGCATTTTTGACCAAAAGTTACTGGTCTATAGTGTACCATCTGCTGAAAGTCTGATCTCTCTAAATTTAGATGATTGCTGCAGTCAATTTGGATAGTAAATAATTCATTTAAACATTGTAGTAGACAGTTTACCACGTGAAAGCTTGCTCCTGCTCCTTCTGAAATTTTAGCTAAGTGGAATGGAAAACTCATGTATAAACACAAATACATATTTCACTACTTTGAACCTATACAATTACTTACACACATACAAATACGTATCAATGAAATCAATATTAGAATGTGAATACATGAAACTGACACTCAGCACAATAAGATAAGCAATGAACAATGAACTCAGGTAATGCAAACTAATGGCACAGGGATTATATTACTTTGTGATGACAGTTTATAGGATGTGACATCATACTGTGTGTATTTTTTAAGTGGGCTACCCTGAGAATGAGGGAAGGCAATACTGAATATGTGGCTGCAGATTTTTTTTTCTTTTTTTTTTTTCCCTACCTGTCCTTCTGTCAGATGGGGTATTTTGTAACTTTGTGAACAGTGAATGGTGCGAAGCCTGATTTGCTGATTAAACTGTGTAAATTGGCAGTGTGTCCTTGTTAAACTGGTGCTACTCCTATAGCTTGTGACTGCCCACTGGGCCAAAAAAGTACAAGTTGCAAATGTCTTACAGGCTTGCCATTAAAATTAAAGCTTTCTTGATGGTGAATTTGCAGACATCCCTCTCCTGTACCCTAATATGTCCTAACACCACGTTTAAATGACAATAGCCAATGCAGATTGAACTAAATCAGCAGTTCTCACATGGGTTTTGTATGGGTTTTGCTCATGTTTTTCTATCATATTGTTTCTAAATAGTCTACACACTAACAAATTAGAGAAGACCAGGAGTTGTGAACTGGATGTTTCAGCTTAGATTAATTTAGTTTAATTTTCTTTTCTTTTAAGCTTCCACTTGTCAATCCTTGAGACAGGATGACTGCAACCTCATATGTTCTGTGATTCTGTCTCATTGTTTCAGGATTTAACGTTTCCAACACTCTGAAACAGGTTTTGCTGCTACTGTGAACCCTTGCATACTACCTATCAGCAGCTTCAAAGCCTTTGTAACCCTCATGCCTAAGTAAAGATGGCATTGCTAAGTAACTTTGAAAGGCAGAATTAAAACACATGTAGTATATTAGGAAATTGCAGTACTCTTTCAGATATAATTCATGTTGGAGGATTTAGAAAGTAGCACAGAGCTGACTCTAATTTTCATTATCATTCACAGGAGCCAGTGGGTGGTTTGTTACTCAGGCATATATGTGGAAGCAGGATACTCTTAGTTAGTGTGATAGACAGTAGCTGGATCTCACATAATGTACAACATTCACAGGCTTGACTGCTTGTTCAACATGGTCCTGCATTATAATTTTAAATTTTAGCTGTTAATGACCATGTTACCTATATGGTGGAATATTATAGTGTTAGTATGGTCTGCTGGCACTGAATTCTTTATATTGCTGGGGACAGATTTTTTTGGAGATGATTTTCAAATTGGGAATGGTGGTAGCTTTAAACTAAAACTGTTGTTCTAGTGGGAGGTTTTATTTGTAATGTTGTGGTGAACACACTGAAACATTCTGATAGTCACTTGGAGCAATTTGTCAAGAGATATTAAATACAAATTGAAAAAAAATGTATCTACATGTAGAATTCAAGTAATCATAAAAGTCAGAATTCTGCAAAATTTAATTTATGTGGGAGCTTTGCTGTTTTCTTTCCTTCCAAATTAACAAAGAGAAATATTGGTACAAAAAGTTATTTCCTCATTTAGAATGAAAATGAAAATAACTAATGTGTGATCTTCCCCCTCAAACTTTAAATAACCACATAGTGCATGTAAATAATTAGGAAATGCTAATTACTTAAAGGTCACAGAAAGGGTTTCAAATTTTTTAAATATCCTGTGGTTTCCTTTTTATAAAGCACACTAATTAAATTTCATATTAACCAATTTAATATGGTGTCATTTTATTGCATTATTCTAAATGGAAATATGTGGAATTTATGCTAGTATAGGATTTCTTATTCTGCTATTTGCTATTTTTGCTGATTGACACACATCTGAAAGACTGCTTAAGAAATGACATAATTAGTCTATTTGCATTGCCTGAAATTAGGTGACCTTTGGTTTTGGCAGTAATTAGACCATCCCTGCTGTACACTGTTTCTTCCTGGTAGTCACTAACCAGGCAGAAAAGGAGCCCAAGCAGCTCATTTAGTGAGCTACAAAAGATTTTCAAATGCCATTAAAATGGACAGGAAGTTATAATTAATAGTGTGGTATCAATTTATCATCCATATGTATAAAGAGTGTATGTAGGCGTACATAGTGAGCCTAATTTTTACTAAAGATGTTTATAACTGGTTCTCTAAGGCTACTGAAAAAAAAGTATATAGCTGTATAGATAATGTATATAATCCAAAGAATCCAAAGCCACATCCCTTTTATACTATGGTTTTTGTCTTTTTTCTTTTTTATTTTTTTTTCCATAGAAGATATTGAAAGTCAATGTTGTAAATTTTGGAATAATATTTCTACACTATTCACATAGACTCAGAAAAATCTCTAAGAACCAAAATCCGAGGTGCTTGCATGCTTGATCTTATATGGATAATATGTTCCATGAATATTGTCATACAATAAGATCTGGATTGTCGTTAACACAAATTGAAGGTCCATGCCTTTATTTCTGGCAGTTAATTCAAGCACCCAAGTTGATAGTGTAGATTAAATAGACTACTAGCTTAGATTTGACTTGTGTGATCCAAGTCGCAGGGTAGAATTAATAAAATTGTAAAGTACCTCCAGTAAAAAACTCACTAGAACTGGATTTTACCTAGAATGTCAGAACTGCTGAAGATTTACCAGTAAGTAATGTCTGCTTTACATCAGCTGATTAAAATAATTGATTTTTTTTTTTTTTGCCCTTGAATCTTAACCCATTGTACGTGGGACAGTATTAAAAAACAAAACAAAACAAAAAAAAACAAACAAAACCCAACAACAGAAATTACCATAGTCAACTAACTACCTTGATGTGTTCTCCTTTTGTTGATCATAATGGATGTCAGTTAAAGTCCTATAAATTCAGAAATGCTGAATACCAGCAAAGGATTTTTTTCATAGGATAAATAGAACCTTCTCTGGGAGGTTTAAAAACATCAATCCTCAAATATTTTCTTGAGAAAAGTATGTATTATCTGTTTTTAAATAAATGTCATAAAAGTTATTCTCTTAGCTCACTGTACTGTATATACATCATAGTTTTGCATGCAATTTTATATCTCCATTTTCATAAACAGCACATTCAAAACCAGACATTAAGAACATATTTGAACTCAAATTAATTTTAACATAATAAAGAACTATACATATATGAGTTAAGTGATTTTTTAATCTAAAGAAGCAGAAATGTTTTTCACTGCTGTCACCACTGCTTATCCAACCAATAAATGGTTTGGAAAGAAGAGAAAAGTAGTTTTTCCTCAGGGGAAAAAAAAAAAAAAAGATACACCCTTAATTTGAACATCCAAGTTCTACACCATAGAGATAGTGTTCGTAGAGATAGGTCGTACCCTCTGTAGTCATAGTAGGTAAAACAACAACAACAACAACAACAACAACAAAAAAAAAACAAATAAAAAAAAAAACACCACTGATCTTATGATCTTATACTTATTGCTGTCTAGCTTTTTCTTTCTTTCTTTCTTTCTTTTTTTTTTTTTTTTTTTCCTATAAATAATAAGCTAAAGGTAAGTTTTCTGGGATGTCCAATTTCAACTTCAACATCTGACATTAGTTTTCAAGACTGGAATACATTGACCACCATTCTCTAAAATTTAATGGTTGTATATGAGTACTGTCAAAGAGCTCAGCTGAAGGAAAATTTAACTTCAGTGGATTACATGATTAGATTACAGTTCTATAGCAGACCCCCCCCCCAAGTTCACTGAAAGAAGGCTAGAAAACCATGTCACCCTCTCTCTCCTTTCCTTCTTTCAGATTTTTTTTTCCCATTTATTTTATTAAGAGGTCAGCTCATTAGAGAAAGTACACGTGTTCCTAGCTTGCTTGTCTGAAAGAGTTAAACCTTTACAGTGTCAGAGCAAAGATTTCTGAGAACTCAATGAACTTGTATTAGTTTTGACAAAATCAGTAGACACATGGTCACAGAATGAATAAATTCGTTTAGAAAATCCGTGATTTGCTGTAAAAAACAAGCAAACAGAAGACTGACAGCTTGCAAACTTTTTTTCACAAGATTAAAAAAAAATTCTTATTCTTGACATTTCACAGTCTTTTGAAACAGTGATTCACTGTGATGTCAAAATTGAAAATGTAAATTTTAACACAAAATGGCTATTTGCACTTTTTATTCTGTATTAGTAAATTTGATTTTAAGAAAACATTAGAAAAACAATCCAGTTATCAATAAAATTACATCATGTGGATGCACACTTAGAACACGTTGGCAGAGGGTTATCCTTTAATAGATTCAACTGCCTAAAAAATTGCACACCTTACAATTGTCTGATGAAACGGAAATGCATAGACACCTCCACAAGCCACTTAATCTCACCCATTTGAGATATATCTGTATTTAAATACAAACATATCATAAACATAGTTTATTTTTGGATAATTATTTTTAACAATGTATATCAGCTACCTTGAACTAGGTTTAGCTGAAAACGGCCACTTAATATTAAATAATGAATGTTAGCTGAAATTCATGGTGTCCCAAAAGTTTTACATTGTTTAACTTCTAGTAGGAGCTCATAGAAAATATTGTCACTCGTTCAAAGTACAAGAATGGAAAGCAAGTTCTCCACAGTGTAATTAATCCTAGGGTCAGTGACATTTGGTTGTAGCATTTAATTAGTTCCACAAAATATTCATCAATCTCTATACTGAAATGCAACATAAAATCTGAAGTTCTCAATGGATTCCTGACTGATGGTGATGACTCTGAAAGATTTCCTCTGACCAGACTCAAACCACCACTATATGGCAGGAAGAAAACAAAGCAAAAAAAACACAGATTTGCTTTCATTTTAATAACCTGATAATACCTCTAAAGTTCATCACAGGTAATTTCAATATCCAGCTACACCATATTAGTTCATTAATTACCCCCCAAATTGATGAAATTTCTCTTTTATAGTAGGAAATGATACAGTGCAGAAACAAAGGACGGAGTAGATTTTTACTCTAATTGAATACCATGTTATGCTACTTTCCATCACAAATAGATTTTTGTGTTTGTCATTTCAAGTTTACTGAATCCCTTGTTTTGTGAGATGCTGGGCCAAGATAAACAGTGTTTATTTTCCTAATCAAAAGAAAAGTTGTTAAAAAAATGTCCAACAAAAAACATTTGGCTAGCTGAGTGTTAAAATAATACTGACTGATCCTTTTTCCTTCCTTTTACAGAATCCAAAACTGTCACTAAAGTAGTTTTTTTTTCTTTTTTCTGGATAATCAGATGCAAATATAGATCTCCAGGATTTTGTATAATATAAAATCTTTTGCTCATTTGTAGAATGTGTTCTATCTATCTGTGCACCTACCTATCCAAATGCTTTCAGATATATATATATGTATGTATATATATATATATATATATATACACAGACCTGCTGTGCAGACACAGATATATTTTCTCTGAATGTGAAGTATTTTGTCAAGTGTATTTTAGGCCAGATTTTTGACTGAAGTTGTAAAGGAAAGCTAACTAGAATTAGAAAAATATTTTCTTTTTGGAAATATATATGAAAACATAAACCTTAAATAAATTCTAGTTATACTGTTTATGGTTTAAAAGGATTTGTAGGATATTCTTGCTTTTGTTCACTTGCTTATGAGGAACATGTATTATCCATGAGCAACTTATGTGAATTATGGGTGATGTCATTGTCACAGTTACATTAATGCTACACCTGTTAAACCTGTTAGGATAACAGGTGCAGAATGGGGACTGGGAGAACACAGGAAATGTTTTCCTTGCATGTACACAGCAGTTGCTATTAATGCAAGTTTAAAATTGCCAGGCATAAGTCATATACAAACAAGTATTCAATATTTTCAAATTCATAAGGAGCAAAAGACATTTTTCTTTGCTCCACTTGCAGTTTGGACTGTCTCTAATTTCTTTTCCTAACCAACACCCTAAAATATGACCTTATTATTTTTAAAATTGGAGGTAAAATTGTGTCTAATGGTAGCCCATGAAACGTTCTGAACATTAAGCTGACAAAAATTACACAAAAGACTATCCACAGAGAATGGCCTTTTCACTTTTTTTTTTTTATACATCACCATTGTTACAGGAGAAACAATAACAGAATATTCTTATATGTAGAAGTCCCAGATGTACAATAAAGATGCTTGTAGAAAATATTTATAAGATTGGGATTTTTCTGTGGGTAACAACTGGGACTTTTTTTCCCCAAAAGGGATAAAAAAAAAAAAAAAAAATCTGTCTCCAATAATATTCACAATGGATCTTCAAGTTCAGTTTGCTTTAAGTGTTTAAAAATAGATATCAATTAAATTTGTTGCAATAATTTGTTGAATTTTAGTTTCAAAAGTAACTCATGACAGTGTAAAGACTTTGTGTTATACCATGAATTTTCTAGTACTCTAAATAAATAAATAATAATAATAAAAATACATCTGCAAGGATATCTTTAGCTCAGAGGATTTGTAAATTATAAACCTGTGAAATTAGGAATTTAGAAAAGAAACACTTACTGACCCTTAACTACAAAGGTATCTACGTCTTTTATTACATTCACTGTTGGCATTATGGGCTCTGAAACTATTGAGAAAAGGATTATGACAATAGTTTGGCTTAGGATTAGATTTTGAAGTGATTTACTAGCATTATCTTATGGGTTTTGCAACCCCCCAAAAACAAAACAAGTAGTTAATATCAGACTTGGTATTATCCTCAGATTTTAGTATCTTTATTTCTAGGGGAATTTGCTCTAACTAAAATATGTATATATACAACTATTGATTCTATTTTTAGGCATACAAATTTTATTTTGGGTAACCCATGTTTATCTGAGTTATTTGTAAGAAACAATTCTGAGCTTTTTGTTATTCTTTTAATCTGCACTAGTTTTAATTACCTGAGGGGGGGGGGGAAAAAAAAAAAGAAAGAAACATGGATAGAGGATTTCAGCTACAAATGCTTTTAACTTCCATCTTCCTTCTCTTTCAGGTAAGAATCAGAAGACTTAGACATTATTTGAAAGTTACTAAAAGAAAGTGTCATCAACAGCCTAAGATGCTGAAATAAGAAGTTGTCACTGACATTTTATCTATGAAAAAAAAAAAAGAGAGAGATTTCTAATTTTAGGATGTGGAAGTAAAAATGACAGAAAAACAGGGAGTAGATGTACATTATAAAGGTGTCACTCGTCTTTTGCATCTCCAGCTGCTTTCCTCTTTAGCCTTATTCAAATTTATTGCTGATTTTTTTTTTTTTTTCAGAGCTATAAAATCCTGGAGTATAACACAACCTCACATAATGCTTCCCTCAACTTTTATAGCAGAGGTATGATTTACTATTGCAATAAAACTCTGCTATCAAGTATTTTCTAACTGCTTCTATCTCTTTAGTTTATGAATAAAATGTAAAATGAGATTCCCATCTGAATATATAATTGAAGACAAAGTTACTTATTGCAAAGTACTTTAGGAAGCAAAATAGATTGGGGTGTGTTAGTTTAACACTGACATTAAAATGTCTCATGATGTATAATTCATATCTTTGATATCACACAACCTCAGAATTTAAGACCGGTAAAAGTCATGTGACTTTGACTCTGTAATTGCAGTTTGTTTGTTTATTTGTTTATTTATTTATTTACCAAGAATTACAATTCTAAATGCTAGAATTCTGAGGTGTTTTTTTTTTTTTTTCAAGGAAAAGGCATTTTATTTATACAAAACATTGTTATGCATCAACAAACAAAATAAATTTTGCACCTGATCAGACTTTCTCCTTCATTTGTGACTTATTATTTTTGCAATATATATATATTTTTTTTTTTTCAACTGTGAATGTAAAAAGGAAGTATAAAATTAGGACAGAATAACAAAATAAGGAACAATACTTCATATTTCCTCCAGATGTGAGCTCCACATCTTAGAAGCTTAGGCATCCATTAAGCATTCACTGTGGCTTAAAAGGAAGTTTGGTTTATAAAAAAAATCACTGAGTTTTTTTTTTTTTTTTTTTTTTTTAACACTTGTCTGTATGGTGGAGTTGCAGTTTAGTGTAAAAGAACAGCTTGTAGTCTTAAATGTGTGGCTAGCAGAAACTGTCAGATGCACAGTATGGTTATAGAGAATGGAGTATGTTCTAACTTCAGTGTGCAGGGATTTCTGCATGAAACCAACCTAGGCATGAATTGAGATGGTAGCATACCCTGCTGAGTTGACTTTTGTGCTTTTATTGCAGTGCTCATACCAGACTTACATAGTGTTTCTCTGCTGGTTTCTCTTCTCAGATGAACAGTGGGATCTGCACTTACTATTTACTACCAATTCTTTCTCATGTTTGCTGCCTTGTCAGATTTATTTGAAAGAAATTTTGGAGCAGTGGAAAAATAATGTTATAAGAAGGCTGCCATTTATAGGAAGTGTTTATTATTAGAGCTCTTTGAATGCATTTTATTTATTTTATTTATTTATTTTTTTCAAGAAAGATCTCAAGCTTTTGAAATGTCTTCCTAGTGAATTGCGACTAAATCTGAAAATTCATATGAAGAGTTTTAACAATAATAATAATTTCAGATTAATATTATTTAAATTCTATTTTGCAATGTAATACACAGAATAAGATAAATAGAAAATAGAACAGGATGACCTGTAATGGCTGCCTGTGACAGCATGGTTTTGGATTTGCTACCCTAGTAGATCTCTTTCAATTCTATGAATGGTAATTTCAGAAGAAAGGATTAAAGACAGTCCACATCAGCTTTTTGCTTCCTTGAAACAAAATTTCAGCAAAATTGTCACAGTCTGTGAACTGTTTCGCTGTTACAGTAGAAAATGCTTCCAACATTTTCTTTTCTTCAAAATACTCTACATATTTAATACAGCTTATAAAAATAGTTTGTACAAGTAATTACACTGTAATTTTGTAAGCATTATGTGTATAGAGTAACACTTTCAGTTTGTGTGGGCTTTTTTCATCAGCATTAATTACTAGAATATGAAACTGCTGCTAAAGTTGAATGGCTCTTATTTTATCTCAGTAATCCTATAGCAATCCTCTGGCTGTGTGTTTCTTTCCCTTACTATGGGGTTTTAATTCTGATTGAATGAATGGACCATCTTATTCATGGTAGCAGTTATTGGTGAATTGTGACAGTAGCAGACAGAAAAATGCAGGGTGCAGAACCCGAAGGCTGTGAACATACTGCCCCTTCTTCCACACAAAGCTTTACTGGCATAACTAGGGTTTGAATTAAGAAATGTGATAGTAAACTGTCATGCTAGTGGACTGTGACACAGAATTTTCCTAACTAAGCGTAACTTTGGGAACGACAAAATGTACATGGCTGTACTTATTAAGTCTCTCTCACAAACGGAGTAAAATAATAATAAGCTTTTAGGGAGGAAATTTTAAGTACAATTATTCTAGAAAATGACAATCTGGGGCATACAAATGGGAAGAGGCTTGTTTGAAGTCAACAGACAGGTCACTGGCAAAGCGGAGTATAAAATTAATGTTTCTCAACTCTTAGCCACCACAGCAAATGCCTTCTTAACACCAGGCAAGGTGTATATAAATCACTTATCTCATTTAATCAATTGCTTGCCATTGCAGAGGAGTTCGGATTGGTAGCATCTGTTTTTCTCATTTTCTGTCTGCCTTTGGCAAAAAGCAGAGTTTTGTGAGAACTGAACTGCTAACTAAAGTCTTTGGGCTTAATTTAGGAACTTGTGGGTGAAGCTTAATGGTTTATGATATATGGGAGGTCAGAGCAGATGATCTGATAGCCCCCTCTCACCTTAAACCATATGAAACTATGTAGGCTCCTGGAATATGATAAAGCTAATACCAGTATCACAGATCACAGTGACAAATTCTGAGCTAAACCTTCTGCTTTGCTGCAGTCTGAGAACAAGACTATGAGCATCCCAGTGCTGTGAAGGGACTCAGCCTGCCACTGATTTCTGTCTTTATAAGTGCACCAGAGTGCAGATACAGAAAGTTTATCCTTCTCCAGCTAAGGAACCTGAAATAGCTGCACTTAATATAATGGACAGCATATTTTATGAAAAAAAAAAAAAAGAAAAAAGTCAAAATGTAAACTCATACTTGAAAGAAGTATGCTAAACAGTAAATGTAAACTCATACTTGAAAGAAGTATGCTAAACAGTACATTTGAGGGTGTGGTGGGCCTACATGAAAATCTCAAATTTTTTCTTCTCAGCAATGAGATCTGTTATATATTGAGTACATTGTTTCTCTTTCAGAGTCTTTTGGTTTAGCTATGAACACTGTGAACAGGTTATGTTCTTTTTTTCTCTTAAAAAGGTTATTACTGTGTCTCAAGTCTCAAAGGACTATGTCCTTTATGGCCACTGAGTTGAGGAAATCCTGTAAACCAGAATATAAGTGAGTTTCTAAAAAAGAATCTGAACCTCTTTTCATATTACCCTGCGCTCTATATGTACCAGTAAAAAATGCTGCTTGAGAAAAGGGTTGAATCTCCTTGATGAGAGGTTGAGCAGTATGTTTTATTCACTGTAGTCTGGAAGTGGAGGGTCCATTGAAATTTTCTGGAAAACTACTGAGGAATAGAAGCTAATTAGAAAATGCTTCAGAGGTGGAATAATTTTGATTGCATGGAAATGTCTGCTTTCTGTATACATATTCCAAATACCACTCTCAGATGTATAGAGGCAAGATGAAGATAAATGAAAACCAGATCTAGCTCCTGAGATATGTACAGAGGCTGCATTTCACTCCAGCTGTTGTCATACTTTTCTCCATGCCTTCTACGTCACTGAGCAGTATGACTGCTTCTGCTATTGCTTTGAAGGTTTGCTCAGCAGGTAGGCCTTATGATGTAGGATGCTGTACTGCTAGCTCTCCTGCCCTTATGCAGTAAGAAGGGCCTAATGCCTTTTGAAGATCAACAAGTGTGCATTTAGGGGAGAAGAATTTTGTGGATAAGCATTATTTTCCTTCTCTTTTTAAATAAAATCTTTATATACTATCATTAAAACATAGGTAGGAATAGTTGGCTGATCTTTGTGACATGATTCTGAATGGAAATAAATAAAACAAGACTTTTTTATATATAAATATAAAATGTAAGGAAGAGGTGTTGTTATAAGCAAAGTATGAGGTTAAAATATGTGGCTTTTACTTATGCAAGCCTAGCTGACAAATGTCTTTTTAAATGTCGTAAAGAAAGAGTTCTTAAGGTTTAGGCAGGATCTGGATATAAGGACATAGATAGAGGAATCTAAAGAAAAAACATTACTTAAATATCATTATTGTAATTGACACAATTAAAATAAAGAAAACAACAACAGAAAGATGCAAAACAACAAGCAACTGGCAAGTTCATTTCTTAACATCCCCTTCTTCCCCAAAAAATAAGTTCAAACATGTAAATCCAAATTCTACATCCACAAAATTCTTCCGGTGGAGATTATAATTTAGTTCTTAAGAACTAAAGATTAAAAAAGAATGTTGTCCTAGCCAAAATAAAGTCAAGGAAGGAAATCCAAGACAAATTTATGTTATGAAACACAGGTGTATATCTTTCAAGAATGCAAAACTTTCCTTGAACACCCATATTTAGGCTGTGAGTGGCAAAAGTTGGAGAATACACACATACTTTGTTACACATAGGAATTTCTATAAGTCCTGATTCAATATCCTACAGCCTCCTCCTTTTCAGTTGTGGTGCAGATGATCTGTATCATTTGTGATGTCATTGTTACTGTGCAAGTCTTGAAATTTGGCTGGAGGTGCTAATGCACCTTCTGGCTATATTTGAAACAGTACAATGAAATTGACTTCTATGGTATAAAAATGCTCACTGTATAATCATGTGGGACTATTACAAATGTTTGATTAAAAAAAAAAAAAAGACATTGCTGTGAAAGATTCCCCACACCCCTCCATGCAATACAATATCATCCATATTTGTCACTATCTTAAATAAAATTTCACATAAAAATTGAATAGGAAAAAAAAAAAAGATCAACACATTTTTACCTACACATAATGCTGGTTTCTATTTATATAAGTGCATCAGAGTGCAGATACAGAAAGTTTATCCTTCTCCAGCTAAAGAGAATGAATATTGTTGAAGGACACATTTTTGCATTTTAGCTCTATTGAATATTAAGCATGGCCTAGTACATTTTAGGATTACCCTGGCAATGTCATGCATGCTATGTCCCTCCCTAACACCATCAATGCAGTAAGTCAGTTTTACCATGAATTTGCAGAACTTATTCAACCTGGCACACTACCTTTTAGATTCCAGGAAAAGTGACTTTCCTGTCAGTGATTTTGACGATGAGAGGTTTTTCTCACTCTTTGTATTAAACAGGCATCAGGCTAAAAAATCTCTTCTCAGCTATGTGGTTGGGATTCACTTTTTATACCAGCTTTAGGTCATTTAAGTGTCTCTACACTGAACAGATCTGGGGTTGTATGTGACTTTTATATCCAATCCCACATTATGTTTATAAGATTTAAACATCACTGAGTCATTCTATAAGTGTAAATCAGAATTTTCCTGAAGAGTTATCTCTTTGTTCCCCTTAAAAATAATTATACCTTTACTAATAGTCTGTTGCCATTGTCTGCCTAGATACTAGGGCTCCTTCTGATGACTGCTGACTGCAAATAAATAGTTAATCAATATGAAGAAGACACTTGTTTCCAGCTATAGGGGTAGAGTGTGAATCATAGAGTATAACTTTTTATACACTGAAATTTGTATTTTGTATAAACATGCATATATTGCCATCCACTTGCTATGGATGTAATCTATTATAAGCTTTTGGCTGAACTCACACATGCTGGTAACTGAGCACTTTGAAATGATGGTGAGCTTGGGCACGTAAAATGTAACCTTAGCTTCGAGGAACACAATGATTCTTCATTAGATTTACTTCTGGGCATGATACAGAAACTAACGACCCTGTGTTGATAACAAGAGACAAACCATGTTTTCTATAGACTGTGTTATATTTGTTTTCTGCCTCCTATATTGTTAATCAAGACGTGGAGATGGAGTCTGACAGGGGATAAATGAAGTTCTGGAGTTGTCCTGTTGTTTCCTTGCTAGGGTGAGACACCAGGTAGCAGAGAACAATTGCTCACCCTCCAAGAAGGTCCTCCTGCACATGGGTCTTTCCTGCTTAATACTTGAGACAATATAGTGAGTTGATAAAACAGGTAGTTATTCTTAACAGATGGCTACTGTATACTATCGGTCTTTGAAGAACAAATGATTTTGATTTGCTTACCTACTATCTTACTTTAACTGGATTTTGAATGAGGTCATCCTAATTATGAGTAATTTCACAGATAAGTGACTTTATTCTATCAGTAAGAGTGATACTAGTCCTCTATAGTCACATCTCTATCTGTTACTGCCAGGAAGTATCCTTTCTTTCTTCCACCCCAATAGTTAAAAGTCTTTCTTTCTAGCTGTTTATTTCAGCACAGTAAATACCAGAATAAAACAGCCTAAGTTAACTACATGTAGGGGAGGAAACAGAGGGGAGAACTGGAGTACATAGGTGAATTTTTCAGCCTTAATCATGTGCAAGAAACATTCTCTTCTCAGTGCTGGATGTCAGGAATTCAATGTCAATTGGTTATACCTTAGTCCTCAGTCTGAAGATGGCATGGAGTAGCATATAGGGGAAAGAACTCTGCTGTCTGGTGTAAAATTAGAAGTTCATGAAAGGTGAGTATACTTTTACAGTTTACCATTAAATTAGATTGCATTTACTGGTGGGTAAAATGTTGTGAACTAATTTCACCAGTTCATTTCAGACCTTTTCATTTAAACTGACAGAAGCAAATTATGGTGTTATAGCTCATTCATCCATGATTTCACGCTCCTGAACCCTAGGAAACAAGAGGCAAATCTCAACAGGTTCCTCCACGGTGAAACATTTTTAATTAGTAAATAATTCTGAAGCTGCACATTCAAAACAATCCTCACTAAGCAAGCCATATTGTCACTTCCAATCACAGCACTTTCAGATTTCTCAATGACTGTGTGCATAGGTCCACTTTTCACAGTGTCTTTCTTTCCAAAGAGAGGAGAGAGTTAGTCCTGAACACTGTTGTTGTTTCTTGCCAGTTAGACTAGCATACAAATTGAGCCAAGTATGCCTTTGTGGAAACATTTCAGTCTGCAATCCGTGACGCTTATAAATAAAAACTAAACTGTGAGTGTTGAAAAATGTGAGGGAATGTCAAATAAATATGCATTTGATTTAATGGAAGTATTGTCAAAAATAATGTTTTCCGGTGATGGCTTTAGCAGACAGAGTAAAAAACAAAAACTTGAATATATTTAGTAATGTCATTTTGTCCTGGGCTAGGATAAAGAGGATATAAATAAAACAAACAGGAGAAAACTGAACCACATTTCTGAAAGATTTAAAGACTTGGCAAAGATGAAAAAGTTTTTTTTTTTTTTTTTAAGTTGTATGTAAAGCATAGATTTTGTTTCCAATTAATTTGATATTCTTCCCTTGGCAGAACTATATCTCATACTTCTAGTGTGAATGTCTTGGCAAGACATCCTCTTTCCCTACCTGTTTCCAAGTTGCAGTGGTATATCCACTAAGAACAAAGAATGCTTCATCATCATTTTAATGTTGCAGAATCCAGCATCTAGAAGCCAGTATTCATGCTATTACTGGAAACTCAATTCAGCCCCACTATGTGTAGGAATTACAATACAGTTTTTAATTACCTAATCATATATTGATCATTGTTTCCAGAGAATCATGATTGTATTCAGTGCACAAAATAGTCAGTCCAAGTTAATGAGCTAACCTCAATATTTGTTCTTCTCCTTGTTCACTATAAGTTGATGTTATTTGTTGCAGTGTTCATATCCTGTTCTGAAGACAGAACTATTAGTTTTCTAATAGAATTTGCTATGACATTTATCACTACTGTATCTGAATGCTTCACAAATATTAATACATTTATTCTTCAGTCCAGAATCAAAAGGATATTGGCATCCTCTGCAGCTTTGGAGAAATAGGGCATAAGCCACTGTTATATACTCAATCTCAACTTTTGGACCATAAATAAACCATTCAGGAAATAAAGAACAGAAACTAAAGGTGAAATTACCTAACTTCAGTATTATTTCATGTTACTTTAGAGGAAGTCACGTAGACATTGTTTTTAGTCAATGGAAAGCAAATGGCAGTGACAGGATGTGATTCAGGCTATCATAAAGATGATATCTTACAAAGAACATCTTTGGCAAATGCCCATTTCTCTCCACTGACTTGAGAAGTAACCTGTTCTTGTCATGCTAACTGGTCATTTGTACAAAGTTTATCAACTTTCCTAGTATCATATAAACATTTTGTATGGCGAAGGCAGAGACAAAATCTAATTCAGAGTAGGATTCATTCATCACTCTTTGCCAGAGGACTATTTTGTATCACTTGTCTATCCCTATATCTCTTAATACCTAAACTTGAAACAAGTGATCCATTTCTGCTCACAACGGTACCATTAACTACTCAGTCTTGGTTCATTCCCAGAAGAGGTTTGTCCAATCACCAGTTAGACAATCAGGGGTCATTTTCTCTTCAAATTTTTCTTTTTCTTAATTGTCTTCTCTACCCCGTTATTAGTCCTATATCTGTGCAGGCCTGCTAGAAGCTTTTCTCTCAATTTCTTTTAAAATCTCCTTTCTTTCATCACCTTCCTCTTCTTCCATTGGTAAATAGGAATGAATATCTGTTTTTATTTGTCCTTGGCTTGTCATACTGTCTTGATCTTATCCACTATCTTTGTGTTGCCTTTCATTTCATTCTTTCCTACCTACAAATTTCAGATTGTTTCCCTGGCCACGGTCATCTTCTTTCTGTCCAGTTTCAGGCCTCTCTCCTTTATTTATTTATTTATTTTTAAAAATTTATATCTACATTCAACTTCATTGCCAGTTACCTGGCCACAGTGTACATCCCTTGCATCCTCTGCAGAAATCTAGATTATGGATTATGTTCTGATGGCAGTCTAATTATTGCTTCTTCCATCTTGCTCCAAATGGGAAAAGAAAGTGATATTGCTCTATGGATGACAGTATTCTGGAACAATGTAATGCACTAAAGCAGACATTCAGGCTTTTTTTTCCTGGATTTTTATTGTTAAATGGAGAGTAATCAAGGAATGAAACAAACAAACAAAAAAAAAAGCACAAACAAAACAACAACCACAACAATAACTTCTAAAGGCATTATGAAGTCTGGCTGAAATGAGTAGCTAGCTTGCTAATATATCTCCACCAAATCACATGTGCTGCAATTTACAGAAATGAAACATTCCTATAGTGTTTACTTTCTTCAGTCTTGCACAGTCTAAACGGCTGCAGAACAACATTAACCTCCTTCTTGTCAGTCTCCTACTGCTCAGAGTGGTTTGAATAGCAGCAGGAAAATATGACAAAAGACTCTTGTCAGTTTTAACTCTGCTGTAGCCTGTCAAATCTTTGGGTTACAGCAGTGGCACTCCAGCTGTCTGTCTGCTGATTTAGAAAGCAAACACTGCATTGCTTTTATTCAGTTTATAGTTTTGAGACCTTCTTTACAGAATTTTCTAAAAGCTTAGATTCTGCAGAAGCTGATAAGGACCTGGAAGGAATGATTATATTCACTAATAACTCAGAGCAAATTTCCAGATTGACAGTAATTTGATTCACCCATATAAGTGGACTGGAATTAAGTATTACATTGCATTTTGATATCCTGATATTTCTTTACGATGAATATCTCAGAGAGTGTAATGAAATTAACCCAAGTACTAGAAACATCACAAGAAAGTGATCCAGCTGAGTACTCAACTGAATGAACGTAGATAGGCAAATGGTCTCTCTTAATATTTGAGTGTGTCTCAGAGGAATTATGTAGGTGAGTATTGGCATGTAGGAAACTAAAGTATAACTTACTTTCAAAATATGATTCTTCTAAGATTTTTAAAATACTTTTTCTGCCTATATATACTTATGGGTTGTGTTGTTGACATCACTTAAAGGACTGCATTCAGTGATGCTTCATGTAAGTATCAGATAGAATCCTCATCTTGAAGTCCTCTATTGCCTGTAGCTTTCTTGTCACTTCAAAACAAAATGGCAAGTGAAGGAAGATCCTTATCCTGTCAAGTTTCACTAATATATTGCAGCTTCTGTTGTGTTCTCCCAAAGTGTCAGAATGCAGTGCTGAATATAGGCACCATTCAAAAATATCAGCTAGTTCACTACTCCCCCCCCCCAATCTTTACTTTTAAGCATTTTTGAAATAAGTTGTTTTGTTGTAATTGCTTTGTCCAAGTCCTTTAGGGACAACAATTACAAAGAAACCAAATTGCCCTCTCTCTCCTTGGCCTGGAAAGACCTGAGTATTCTAGCTGTCTCCATAGCCAACTCCACCAGAATTTGAAGAAACACTTCAAAGTTTGATTGTTGGTATCCCAACCCCTGTTAAACTCTGGACAATGGTTTGGGAATTGATTTCAGAGCAATATTTAGAGTCCAAAGGAGCATATCTTTTTAATCTGGCAAAAGCCATCTCAGTAGTATTATTAAGCCACTACAGGAATTTTCAAATGCCATTTTCTTTGTTCTTCTTCCTTCTGGCATCTATGTTGAATTGTTCCCAGATCAGAGAGATGTGAAAGTCCCTTATGATTAAGGGACTCTGTAAGATTGTGTGGGTGGCCCTGTGCCAGACCACTGACTACTTTCATTTCTGTCAAACCCTTCACCTGCAGATGACAGACAGTAGAGTGACTGAGTGATAGCTGTTAGAAGGAAGGTGAAAGACAGGAAAAAAAAAAAAAATCAGAGTGTTGGCAGATTCACAAATATGTGACTATTCTTCCAGACTTGTCCCAAGGTGAGATAGTGGCCATTGAACTGGGTATTGTTTCACATAATTTCTGTCATTTAGACACCTTGTTTGAAAACAGGAAAACTCTTAGGCATCTCAGGTCATCTGTTAGAATCCATCCTCTCTATTTAGCTCTGCTAGTGTCCAAACTGCTGCAACTTTCTATTTTCAAGCATTTGGAGATCAAGCATCCATACTCTACTAGAGAGTAGATGATGCTATTGATTAAAGCAAATAGGACAATGATTAAATCTTCTGATACCCTACCTCCTCCTGTACTCAGTCAGCTCTAAAAGCATTTGAAATTATGCTTTTGGGTCCCTTTGTTTAGATGTGGGCATCTGTATACTGCAACACTTGATCAAAGTTAATTTATTAATACATTTTGTACTTGGTAGAATTCAGTTGTTTGGGAAAAGGGAAAAACAAAAAAAAGGAATAGCAAAAGTTTAGAACAATGTTTAGATATCTTTATATTCAACAGAGCATATTAGTCAGATTCTAAGGCAGCTTTTACTGTTTTGTCCCAGAAATAGCAAAGAATGGAAGGTGGCATATCAGTCAGATTTTTACCATTTCTTTTAAAAAGTGTTCTTTGTGCAGTGTTTTCAGAGATATCTATGAGGTAAACCTTCTTAAACCCCTTGTGATACCTATTACCTAGCTGTTGTTTTGGTTTTTGTGCATTTTTTTTTTTTTTTCTTCCCCCAAGATGGTGTTTACTGGATCATAAGTGAAATTTTTCCTGATTTGCATTAATAATTGTCAGAAGCTTATTATCAATGTAGTTTGATAATAATATTTTCTATTACTAATCTAGATGTTTTGGGGACTTTGGTCAAGATCCTGATATAGAACTGTTATATAAGGTTATATAAACTATTCCTTTGTATAGAATTTTAATTGTATGACAAAATTGTTAGAGTTAGGTACATAGATGATTCAATTAAAGAAAATGGATCAAGCAAACAAAGAAACAAACAAATAAATGTAAAAGCTTGAAGGCAAACATATATGCCTTATGTAAAAGTCACATTTTATTTAAAGGCAATTCTGAAATGAACCTATTTTAATTCTATAGTATGAACCAAGGAAGTGCATTTTTCAGATGGGAGTGCTCACATGAATAGTTCACTCTTTGATCTGAGCTTGCAATTTTCACTTATATAATATCCTTGCAAGTGGATACAGTTTCTTCTTTGATATAATTGGGATCCTATAGATATATGTGTGTAGCCATGTGTTCATCAACACATGGAATTTATAAGTGCACCAAACGATTTGCTGCACAAGCACTTTTGAATTCAGGACACTTTTAAGCATGGAGAATAGATATAATAGATATTAGGGAAAGGAAAAAAATACTTATTTTTACTGGATAGAAAAAAAAAGATATATATAAAAGCTATATATATATAAATAAATATATAAAATAATATATATTAATAATTATAAAATATATATATTAATTAATATATTAATTAATATATTAATATATTAATTAAAATATATTATATAATAATTATAAAATATAAATATATAAAATATATATATATAAAATATATATATTTTTTTGGAACCTCCAAAATAAAGCATAAATGTTGAGAATAGCAAATGTTCTAACTGTAATTCCAGAAACATCTCATGGCATTATTTATTTATTTATTTATTTAGCAAAATGCATATGAAAATTTCAACTCCCCAATCTCATTAATTCTGCTCACTAAGATTCTGACTGGCAAGTCTTCTCTAAACTGAGCATTTGTGGTTTTGCTGTTCATATTTCTTAATTATTTTGGTCAAAAAAACTCTCTCTGTGCTCATTTGCTGCAATTAATTTCACTCAATTATGATTGGACACCAAGCAAAAGTCTTTTAAGAAAAAATTTTCTATTAGTTTTTGCTTCTTTTACCCTCTAGACTCTTTCACTGGTTTTGCCAATATGTCTGCTTTTTTGGCACACCTGCTTTTGCAGCCTAGATTCTGTTAATTCTTCTCTCAGAATCAATCGTGAGCAGCTTGCAACCAAATGCCTGATTAAAAAGTTAGCAGACCTTGAGTGCAATTACTTCAGCTCTATGGCATTCACGCATTAAACCCAGTGTTAATTGTTTCCCATTTTTGTAACGATCTTTATAATAGGATAAAAACAGAAGAGATCATTTCTTGAAGTTAAAACAGCAGAAAATAAAGACATTTGCTCTGATTAATCGTCTCAATATGAAATTAAACACATTCACATATAAACATAGAGGGTCTTTGTGCTAGATGCCAATTAAATTGGCATTGGTACCATTTGAAACATTTATTCTGGAAACTGGCACAACACATGTTTTTCATGTTTGAGTTTAGACAGAAAACAGGATTGAATAAAGAAGATTTTGTGTTGCTTGTTCAGAGGAGACCCACACCATTATTAATAAACAAAATGTTAAAAATAGTAATATGTATATTACAAATTACAAATTATATATTATAACTATTATTTCTGTGAGCAATATTTCTATTATTATATAAATATTATCATAGATAATGCCTATTAATATAGATATCAAATAATTTATATATCATGGAGTGTGTATAAATATCTAGAGGTGAAGGAATATATGTAATCACTGTTTATTATTGTTTTAAAAATCAAAGTACAAAGAGGAATACCTTAAAGTAAAATTTGTCATATAAGTGGAATTAGGAGATTAAATTAAAATGTAATAGGTTGTGAAAAAAATTCAGAGAAATATCTGTTGTGTTTTTTATTTTATGTTGTTTTTGTTTTTTTTTTGTTTTTGTTTTTGAGAAGGAAAATATCCCCAGATACAACCATAAAGCATAATGATTTAGATCCATCAAGCAGTACACATAGCAGTACACGTAGTAATCATATGGAGCTGTTACACACAGTAGTCATATGGAGCTGTTACTGCTACCTTTATTTCCCCATGGCTCTCGTCTTTACTTCATCCAGTCTTCAATCAGATTGTAAATTTTGTGGGCGAACAGCATACTTTTCTGTGTTGTTTGAGTATTACTTCTCACAGTGCCACTCTTCTATTTTCTCCCCTACCCTTCCCCTGCTCTGTGTAAAGCCTTTCACAATTAAGTAGATAGAAATTATAAACACATTTCTTCTACCTCAAATTATACAATAATAAAATATTTATTCTTTGGATAGCATTTGCTATGAGACCTCTTAAATTAATTTGCAAATATCACGTTAGCTTTTTTTAGGAATCGTGCCTAGATGAAAAAAAAAAAGACAATATTTCCCACTCATTATTAAGCAAAAATATTGAGTGCTTCACGTCACTGGTATCTGAGGGCAGCTGGCCCCTGGTACTCAGCACCTGGAAAAGAGACTCCAGCTATATGATTCTGAATCTAATAAGAAACTTTCCATTGATTACAGTGACTCACACCGTAAGTAATAACTCATGAAATCTGTCACAAAGTCCATCTTCTAACTCCATGTCCTGTACTTTATCCACATGATTGTCCTCCATACCCTAGTTTGGAATGGCTGCTTATATCCTCTCACACATTGGCTTATCTGTCATTTTCTGTTTAGTTTAAAAACTCAGTATCATAAATTCTTTAAAATGTTACTAGTATGACCTGGCCCCTGATTTTAATTGTTAAGATTCAGGCTAGCATTCCAGATGGTCCTCTTTACAAGGGCTGACAAACTGGACCTGGTTGATGTTTAGCCATTTCTAAGAAAAGTGCCAGCTGTTAGTCATTTTTCTTGTTACTGAATATAATTCAAGATGATACCAATAGGCGAAGTCCTAAGGGATATTTGGAATTATTGTTGTGGTGAATATCTGAAGCCAGTGTTATTGAGTTAGCAGTTTCTTCTTATGAAATGAAAAAAAAAAAAAAAAAAAAAGATGACTCAAGAAATTAGAGCACATCTGTCTTTCTTTTCCTTCCATCTGTCAAACCAGGGCATGTACCATATCATTTTATTTATTTATTTTTTATATTGTGGGAAACATTTGGCTTCCTCATTATTAATTTAACTATGTACAGTTTGATGTTGAGTTACTTTTGTTAACTTTACTTCTGTTATTGACTGCTATTCAAAATATATTGTCCAGGCTTTCTAGTTTCAATTCTAGACATTTTTAACTGTTTACATTCCTAAGAAATAACAGTTACTAACTTTGCATATCTCAGAGCAAAACCCATACCTACTGGTATTTTGCAAAGTGTATGTGAGGCGTTTCTTTAATTTGTTGTATGTACATGTTTTAGGCTCATGATTGCATTAGATCATTAGATGCAGAATTAATTCTTTAATCATTTAGATTTTATTCATTTCAATAAAGCCAGTTGCAGTAAATATTATCTATGACTATTTCTATGGAAAAGGAAAATTTGTGGTAAGAACTTACACAAATGTAGTTTTAGCTGCATTTTTTCCCTAGTTTCAACTAGGAAATCTTAAAAAAAAAAAAAAAAAAAAAAAAAAGCCTGATACAAAAAAATCACCAATCCACCAATCTACATGCCCTACCTGCTAAATTTTTGATTTCTCTCTTTTTTTTTTTTTTTTTTGCCATTGTATAATTCAAAATTTGAGGGCATGTTTTTTATATAGTTCATTAATTATCCATAACTATTTGATCACCACTTAGAAAATAGAGTTGTAGGCTACTAAAAGAATACATGTTTAACTGTTGCTAAGAAGTTCAAACACAGAATTCTGCACGCAGACATTTAATGTCTAATATGAGTGATTATTTATACAGTTAAAGCTTGTTTAAGAAGCCATAATCAGATTTAAATTTTTATATCCAAAGAACAACTTAGTAGCACACACTGGAAAAAAAAATAATTAAAAATCCAACACAGCAAGGCAAAAAAGCTGAGTATGTTTGTTGAGTGCCTTCAGTACAAAAGATGATATGTGTGAGTAACACAATTCCAGTCAAAAAAATAGTAAAGTCAGAAACATTCAGAAGGTTTACTGATAGCTGACAATAAAAGCTTGGAATTTTATTGGCTTTAGTGAGAGTGAAGATGTTGATACCCTAATCCCTAATCCCATTGAAATCCCTAATCCCATTGAAATCAGAGAGAACATTTTCCAGTGGCTTTACTAGGTTAGGCTTGTGTTTATTACTTTTAAAAACTTAAAATTGAAACTATGTCAGCAAATTTTGTCTCCATTGAAGAGAATTTTCTCAGTCTCCAATTTATTTCAACTGCTCTTTTCACTGCATGTTCATTTTTCTAGTAGCAGTAAAGTAATAATAGCATTCTCTTCCTCTGCCCATTCTTAGACTAAATAAAAAGGTTCCAGTTTCAGATTTTCTCTCAAGTAGGTGTGGCCATTTTTGACCAGTTATCACCCTACCAGCAGTTCCTGTGAAATCTCTCAGACTTTCATATCTGTGATCTGTCAACAGCAAAGGGTAAAAATCGTGGGATTTGGGTGCATTCTTTATGTATCTTGTCAACCTGACTGAGATAAGGTGGCTTCCAAAGGCACTGAGCTCTGTGATGTATTCTGTGCTCTGATAACTAAAATCCCAAAGTACCACGATGCATTTTCTTTCATCTGCCTTAGTAGTACATATCAGAACAGGAACTGATCTGCTAAGGGAGAAACTGATATCAAAATAGTAACGCAGCTCAGTTCAATTTGCCCATAATTAGATACATTTTATTTAATATTTGTTCTAATGAATTCTCACTCAGAAATTTGTTCTATCTGTAGGTAGCTAGTAATAGACCATATAATGAGGTAACAGCAATATTCTTAAACCATTGGCTTAGATTTAGATACAAACTTTTTGGGCTTTATTATTATTATTATTATTTTTTCTTTCTCTGGAAAACAAAGACATGTATACTTGTGCTTCTATAGTACTCATGTGAAGTGCAATTTTATTCCTATTTGCCTCTGTGTTTTTCATGCTTTTATTTAAAATAATATTGCTGCATATAATTAAATGTAAAACAGAAGGTTTGTGCTTGTCATTTTGCCTGATGAAAAGCTAGCATTTGCAAAATACATGTAAATTATCCTTGAAATGTTAGTAAATGTTGGGCTCAAAAGTCAGTAGTCTTTGTCTATCTGTATTAATAGACATGGTCATGTGCTCTAGGTGGAAAGTATACAAATAAGTCCATCAGTTTAAACTTGATGGGATCAAAGGTGATGACATCCAACAAATTCTGTGAAATGAGAAACTTACTACTACGTAAACTAGAAAGAAAAAAATATGCACAAATCACTGCATGTTTTATACCTAAACTAAATGTTCCACATCCTCTTTTCTCCAATTTTGTGGGTATGTAACATCAGAGAACTCATTGTTAGGCCAAGATCATATGAAGGTCTGTACTTTTGCATAAGTGACTTAGCAAATATTTCCAGTAAAAACTAAGCAGAAGAAATTAGTTATAAACATCAGCTAAAGTAACTTCAAAAATTTTGGCGAAGTTATTCCTTTAGGTCACTAGAAGAAAGAAATTGACTAGTGTGAGTTACTAACTTTAAGCTCAGCTGGCACAAATTAGTTGAGATCATCAACACCAGAACATGAATACAAACTATCAAAGTCATCTTTCAGCCTATTCTAAGGGGATCTGTGGTGTTAGCAGCATTTTCTAAAACTGTTCAGATAGTCAGAGTTCTTGTTTTCCCCATAAATTTTAATATGTCAAGATCATGCCGTAGGTAATTTGTGGAAAATATTGAAAATTGGATGAAGTCTAATAATGATTCTTGTCAACTCATTTTTTTTCTACTTGGGGCCAGCGGAAAATACATTTCTTGTACTTATTGTCTTACTGATACAATAAGATGCCAGTGAGAGTACCTGCTCTTTTGGTAACACAGTAGTACTGCTGTCTTTTTTGTGTAGATGATTTCCACATAAACAGACCTTATTTTTCCACCTTTCTTCTTTCATTTTCTTTGTTACTAAAGTTTTATCTTTCTTACACTGCTGAAGTGTATTTTAGAATTTTCTAGAAACTGCTGTGTGAAAACACCTTAATATGATTACTCTTTCATATCTTATTTGGCACTATAATTTCACATACCAAAGATTTGCCTTTTACACTCAATAGTCAGCATGGCACAGGAATGAAATACCCATTATCAAACCGAAAAGGCCCATTCAACCACTGAAAGACCTAATCTTCTCTGTGGATTAAGATTTTCAACCTTTGACATCACAAGCTATTAGCAATCAGATGTACATATGTGTTATATGTGGTGGAGATAGAATTTGTAGCAAGTATTTGTTGCAATGTGTATTGTTCTGTGAAGAGTTTCTGAATAATTTAATTTTCATTTTCTGCAACATGTGTTTACATATGTAAAATGAAAACTCCGAAGCTCTGAGTTTTCAGTTTGGAATAAAATAAAATAAAATAAAATAAAATAAAATAAAATAAAATAAAATAAAATAAAATAAAATAAAATAAAATAAAACCAAAAAAAAAACCAAAACAAAACAAAATAAATAATTTAGAAATCTGTTCTTAAGAAAGTTCTTATAGTTATCCTGTCATAAGTGAAAAAAAAAAAAGAAGGTTTTCATGGTGCAAATACATTATAGTCCGGCTTCTTTCCTAGTAGGGATGTAGATATGTTTTAACTGTGGAGTTTTAATTAACTTATAGTGTGTGCAATCAATTGGGATAATAATATTAGTTTCAAAATTAAAATATTGTACAAATTGCATCTTTCTCAGGATGTAACAGTGTAACTGTATTATCCTTGACAATCATGCCCACTTTCAGCTTTTCCAATGTGGATCCATTTATCTAATTTGACAGCTATACTGTCCATTGTGTTAATGGATGTACAGCTGCTCTCTAGAATCATAGCATGTAAAAGGTCTTACCCTCAAAGGGCAATGCTGCTTCTATTTCTGCTTTCTGTGCTTGCAGGAGAAGACATGACTGATGACTAAGAATTAATTGTAACCCAGTGAGCTGTCAGTGACAGATACCTGTTACACACACTTGTACTAGTTCATAAGGCAATGTTATAATGTACTATTCCCCCTACAACATCCCTAAATTGAGAGGGATGGAGGACTGAGAGGGAACATCCTTCCTTTTGCTCTTCCAGCCTCCATGCTAATACAGGAATCTATGAGAATTCAAGTTCTTTCTGCACATCCAGGAGAAAAATGATCTTTTTAATTGTATTTTTTCAAGCTCAGATAAATACAAGATAGATCAATATCAGGTTGTCTGATTGTTGCACTGATTGCACCAATTGTTTTAGAGTTTTGTTGTTTAAAGACCTTCAAACATGCATTCTCTCTCTCTCTCTCTCTCTCATTTAAAACAGTGTTAATATGACTACCTTTAAAGTCCTCTGGCACAAAACCTCCTATTGGACAGTTGGCTATTTGCTGTTAAATTGGTGGTTTTGAAGCATGTTTTTCTTCCTCCTTCATACACAGTTAAAAACAAAGTGGTTGAATCTGGAGGAGGCTAATTATAATGTAGAATCACCTCAGAAAAAATGATTGCTACCTTTACACAAGAGCCATGGACTACTTGATTTCCGAGGTCACATGCTATATTAAAGAGTGCTAATTGGAGAGAATACTAAGCAAGTTTTTATCACATCATTTTTTTTCTTAAAGATCACTTGGAAGTATCCTGCTTCCTGGTACTGCATAAATCCACATCTGTTGTTGTGACTGAAAGTGATAAAAGCATAAATACATAGCACTATTGTAACAGTCATTATCAGCTTTTATCAAGAAGATGCAATATCAAGAATGATTACTGATGTGATACCACATGTATCAACTTAGTCAATACAATAAATAAGCCATAATTGATGGAGTACTTCTGTAACTCATTAAATAGCTATAAATACAATTTATAGCAGTCAGTATTTTTACTACTTTGTCATTCAGGTAAGACGATAACAGTATTTCTTATATATTCCAGAGATGGGATATATGCTCAATTTTTTTTTTCCCTCAAATTTGGAACTGTAATTTATAGTTAAAAGAAAGTTCTCACTTTTTTTTTTTTTTTTTTTTTTTTAACCCTGTTAACATTACTGAAGCCAGATGGGTTTTACAGAATGTAAATCAGGACAAATTCATTATTATAATTAAACTGGTAGAATTTCAGCAACAACTGTTTTTACATTTTAATAGTTCATATACATTATTGATCAATACTTTTATTAATGTAAAACTTCTGAGAGTGTAGAGAAATGCTGGTTATCGTTATAATTGCTACAGTGCTTCTGCAATACTTCTTCAATTGAGTGCACTTGTAATGTGCTTTATCTGTCTTTCTAGGAGGATCTCATCAGCAAAATCAAATTAAACAAATACATTGAAGATCACTGAAGTCTTTAAATTACTAAAGATTACATGAAATATAATTCTATTACAACTAAATTGTTTACCTGTGATTTTCTTTGCATGCTGTAATGCAAACAAGTTCTTATAAAACGTGCCAGAGCAACAAATAAGGCAAATCATAGTCAGTGCAGTATCTTTTGTCTATGAGATCCATTTCTTCATTAATGGCAGCTAAAATTTCAAGTATTGAATATCTAAAGTCATGTCCCTAAATCAGTATGAATATAGTGCAAGATCTACGAGTACTTACTGGCAGTTTAACATTGGGTGTTTAAATTTGAAAACTCTGGATTTCATGTTGCTCTGCAGTCATGGAGTATAACAATAGAGTTGACAAAAGGATTAGTCTGTCTTAAGTCTTCTAGTAGTTAAATGTCCTATATTTACCTAGTCATCTGTAGTCAATGACTGAGTACAAACAGCTCAAAAAGGCATTTTACTGTTATTTTACAATTCTTTTTTTAGGATGCCATGAATGTCACTAAAGCTACCTCTCTCTCTTTCTCCCTTAACTAACTACACGTGTTTAGAATACTACCCAAGTCACAAAGCTAATTTTTAATAGGTATCTACAAAGTTACTACAAAGTTACTTCAAAGTTATTTTTCTAATTAATCCTTTCTCAGGGTTATTTTCCTGGGAGTTTCTGGTAAGAAATACTTTAAAAATACACCAAACTGTAATTTGCTGTAGCCATTTGGGTAAAATATATTTCTGAACATTTTTAATGATTTAGCTTATTTGTCTACCAGTAGCACACCTAGCTATTTTCTTTAAAGTTTTATTGCATACAGCAGTTTCTCTTCTTCCCCCCCACTTGCCTTTCTGTGCATCTGAGATATTAGTTTGCATAATCGTGGGCTTAGAATTGATTTTCTGAGTCTCAGACAATTAATTCAGGGAGAGGGACTAAGAAGAAAATGTTGACGATTTATTAGTATTTTAGCAGACTCCCAAGTTGAACAAGGTAATACTCTGATTTAGCCTAGATTAAATTGTACTACTCAGCTTTCATGTTAGTTCAAATTTACCTTGCAGACAAGCTGATTTTAGATAGATAACTGCTTATTAGGAAAAGGAGCATTTGCCTTCTAATTAGGAAGGTAAAACTTAAAATAAAACAGATGGTGGCCTTGGGTTTAGTGTGTCCAATAAAACAAACAAACAAACAAAAAACACTACAAAATCCAGAAACAAACAACAACAAAAATACCAAACCAACCAACCAACCAAACAACAACAAAAACACCAAACCAAACCAAACCAAAAATCAGGAAGAATTTATAGCACAAAGACTGTAGTTTCATGAAATAAAATGAAGTAACGTCACTACTTAAAAAAGGGGGACAGTGATAGTACCACAAAAGATGACTGAAACCAGAGGATTTGATTGCAGACCTTTCTTCATTTGCTATCACTGTAAAAATAAAATAACTGCCCAAACAACGGGGCTCTTTGTTCCCCATGTTTAAATGTGTGCCATCAAGCACTCATTTCCTCCTCGGTCAATGGGCAGACTGCAATTGAGACAGCCTGTCTCTGACTCCTCTTTTTCACACTGAAGAAAGGGTTCACAGTTATCTGCAGCCTAAGTAGTAACAGAGGTAGAAAAGGTGATTATATGCTTCCTTTTAATATATTACAGCATAATTTACTGATTTCTGTGATACTGAGTAGAAGAAATCAAATGACTATCTGACACAAAAACAACATACCTTCTGGAATCAATACCAACATTATCACCATAGGAAGAAAAAACAAGTGAATACCACACCACTGAAGCTACTTATATATGCAACACAGTATGAAGATGTAGCATGGAGACGCAGAATAAATTGTCTTTTCTTTTTCTGTCCTTTTCTTAGCCTGAGATATTGACGGAAACCTCTGTCACCTTGATGCTCTGGAAGAGATATCAATAGAGAATGGGCTATCCCATGATTCAAATTGGTTCCCTCAATAACAACTGCTTTAGAGTCTTTACTAGCAAGCTTAGTTTAGATGTAGTCAAGAAAAAAAGAATGCAGTCTCTCCTAGCAAATTGCAGGGATATGCTGCACGATTTGCACACAATGCAAAATTAAGCCAAAAACTATTTGGGAGAAGCAAGGGGGGCTTTTTAGTAAGAAAGTAGAATGATTTTACCTAAGAGTCATATTCTTTCATAAAGTTGAGAGAAACGTGAAGGAAGAAGGTATGTTCAAGTGATCACTAGGCTGAATTACACAAAACCTTATTTGAGGGCCTTTCACAGAATCACAGAATCACAGAATTTTGTGGCCTTCCTGCATGATACACTATACACTTTCAGAGAAGGCCACAGATCAGAAATAATTTGAGATTCATCTTTCAGATTTGGAAATGTGAAGGTAGACTATAGATTTTAGGAGGCTTTTATTAAGTCAGTCAGAACTGAAAATAATAAAAATCAAACCAACAAACAAAAGCACTGCTTGTTTATAAAACAAACAGCAACCATATGTTAATTCAGAGACCTTGCCAATTCTTTCTGGAGCAAATACAAACATATATATGTGTGTGCAGGTTTGTTGCTGTATTTTAGTTAAAAAAAAAAAAAAAAATAGCCTCCTTATCCCAGATCACTTTCTTTCTACATTAAAAAGGTGCACTGTATCTTCTTCCAGCCTAGGCACTCAAGAGAAGAGAAACTTTAGAAAAGGAGGATTTAAACTATAGAGTTTTTTTTTTTTTCCTTTTTAAAACACTATATTTTAAAATGTGGTGATACAAAGCACATCTTTTTTCCTCCACTCTGAAATTGTTATTAGCTTGGTTTTGGTGACTTTATTTCTACAGGCTTGATATCATAAAAAAATAATATATATATATATATATACATATATATATATATCCATGTTTTAGTACATAAACCAGGAGTCTTTTTTTTGATCCTGAGAGGAACAAACTCACATTTTCCACAGAGGACTTCCAAATAAGCATAGTTATTTCTTGCATTCTCGCAGCATTTTCTTAAAGTTGTGCACAAACAATTTCACTTCCTTCATCACCATTTTGTAGGATTTTAACAGTTTTCTATTGATTTTATTTTCAAATGTTTCTTCTCTGACTTCTTTATCCAATAATGGAGTTTAAGTTTCAGTAAAGTATGTATTGTATAGATTCTTCTGTTTCTTTTCCATAAAGGAAAAGAACTCGCTTTTTCAATTTTCTCTTCTGAGCCTCCATAGCGTGAATATTTTTGCCATAAGGAAAATATTCCCAGACTGGTTTTTTTTCTCTTTCTTTTATAATGTTCTTTGTTGTCTTAACGCAAAGAATGGCATAATAGTTCGGAAAGGAAAGGGAAAGAGTTTTTGTTGATGCAAATGTTCTCCTCATCTGAAATAAAGATCTCACATAAAATTGAAGATGTGTCATGCTTGAATAAATATTCTGATATGCAAACATATGGCCCATTCTTTACAGCTTAATTTGACTTGGTGTGAATCTGTGAATCAGATGTTTTGATGATTTCTGCTTGTCTGGAAAGCCAGATATTGAGAGTCTTAACTTACAACTATATAGAGTGAAGAAATGGGCATTTTAAGTACCTGCTTTGTAACCTCAGGAGCTAGCTTAGTTGGTTTAAATTCAGCAGGTTCTATTTGCGACAATATAGTGTATAAACGTTTTTTAAATTGCATCTTGTTTTATAATAATGGATAGTATCTTGTGCCAAATCTGTCACTGTGAGACACTCAATGACAGAAACAATAGTGTAATTATTTCTTGGATCCCTGATTAGCAAAAACAATACAATAGTTGTACAAAGCTAGAAAATCTGATTTTCAGAATAAAGCAATCTTACCATGGAAAAGCTTCTCTTAATGCTGATTTCTATAACTTTCTTTTTGATTCATGTACATAATTGGAAGAAAAATGCATTTTAGGAGCTACTTTCTATTGTATTTTAGAATAAAATGGAAAGTACTGAAAATTTTTTAAAACTTGTGCTTATATTTCTTATGTTAAAGTTCTGTTTACAACACAGCTTGTAACTCATCTGCTATAGGACATTTCAAGCAGTCAATATCACATGGCATGGTCTTTCCTCTACTTCAGATTTTCAGCATTCAGGTCAACTAAATAACTTAAACTATTTACAGCTGACTTTCTGCCAGTGTTTGACAGTTTCTGGGAAAATAAGACAGTGGGAAAAACTTAGTCTCACAAGGAATGCCAAAATATTGGCTCACCTATTCTAGATATCCATTCTGAAGTACAGCAGCTACTAATTCTTTTGCTTACTTAAGGATCTGCATCCTGGGCTGCATCAACAGAGAGGCCAGCAGATCAGTGGAGATGATTGTGCCCCTCTGCTTTGCTCTTGTGAGGCCCCACTTGGAGTACTGTGTCCAGATCTGGGGCCCCAGCACAAGAAGGATGTGGATCTGTTAGAGCAGGTCCAGAGGAGGGCCACAAAGATGATAAAGGGGCTGGAGCACCTCTACCTTCTACTCTAAGAAAGGCTGAGAGAGATGGGGATGTTCAGCCTGAAGAAAAGAAGGCTCCATGGAGACCTCATTGCAACCTTTCAATACTTAAAGGGTATATAATATATATATATATATATATATATAATAATATATATTATAATAATATACGATATATATATATATATATATATATATATATGTATATAAATATATAATATGTATATAAATACTTAAAATACTTTAAAAAAAAGATGGAGAGCAACTTTTTACTTGGGCAGATAATTATAGAACAAGGGAGAATGGTTTTAAACTAAAAGCAGGGTATATTTAGATAAGATTTTAGGAGTAAATTCTTTACTGCAAGGGTACTGAGGCACTGGAACAGGTTGCCCAGAGAAGCTGTGGATGCCCCATCCCTGGAGGTGTTCAAGGCCAGGTTGGATGATGTTTTGAGCAAGTTGGTCTGGTGGGAGGTGTCCCTGCCCATGGCAGGGGGGTTGGAATTAGATGATCTGTAAGGTATCTTCCAACCCAAGCTCTTCTATATGAGTATCTATGATACATGATTTCAGGATTGTGTCTTTAATGCATGATAGTACTTTCCAAAACATTTTTTTTTTAATGGAGTAAAATTACAAACTGTGGTATCAGAATACATTTTATAAAGCTAGGATTGTCAGAAATAAAGTACTTTGGTACAAGTACGTGTATACAGCACTGGAAAACTATGAAAATGCTCCAGATATTTCTAGCTTTTTATTTTTATTTTTTATTTTCAATTAGAATTCTTCACATCAAGACAACAGAAGTGAGAAAAATATGACAGAAAAATATAAGAAAAAAAAAGATAAGCTGCAACTAAGATGTATTTTTAAAATGTTTTCAGTATCTTAAAATAAAATATTTTAATGAAGTAAAATGTGATATGCTATGCCAAGCACAGGTTCTACTTTTCTGTGCCTGTGCCAACAAGAACAGGAATACCCCCATCATCTCCCTTCCATTCCTCCCTGTCCTCCAAGATATTTTCTTGATATTTTTATTTGCATTTTCAAGTACCACAGCTATTACATATAGCCAGTAATTTTGCAAATTACAATTTTTAGAAAGTACTAGACATATTTTAAGGTTATTTATTTATTTATTTATTTTGTAGCAGGAAAGGAGCAGCTAGACCAGTTTCATGTGTGGTTAATTTTAGATACTTTTGGTTTTACTGTGATTAAAAGAAGTATCGGCTGGCTGACTACTTGGTCTGAAAAAAAAAAAAAAAGTGCTCCTATTATGCTTGAACTGTCCTTTATCAACACCGGAGTTTTCTATCCTTTGTCACCATCTAAGAGACACAGAATTAATTTTTCTCTGTATCTCTTGTGGGTGTGAAGTCATGCTTCACCTGGACAAGCTTTATGGAATCTGCCACAGTAGGTGACTAATAGAACAATGACTCGGTGTATCTACTACCAGTTCTTTTTCTGATTTGTAAACTCAGCTCAGGTTCAAAACCAAATTGAGCCAAAATGTCCTAAATTATATATTGAAATTGCTTTGATACAAGGTATTTTTTCAACTGACATAAATTATATTTGGAACTGAATGTTCCTTTTAGTGTGAGTTTCACATAACAAAGATGTGGTATTTCCTGATTAAAAATAAAGAGTGGATAAATATCCAGGATCTAAAGAAAACCCATATATTATATTTTTCCCCTAAAAATGATGGTTTATGATTAACCATGTCACAGATTTTAGATTTGAATTTTGGACATGTGGTGTGGACCTCAATAATAACCCCACCTCATGCTGTATGTACTCCTGCATATGTAGCATAATTAAAATTGTAATTACTTGTTATCATTCCTTAGAATAACTTGATAATGTTGCAAAGTGCAACAACTGTGCAAAGTTTATAAATGAAGTTTTAGGGGAAGAAGATCAGGGAGGAACAAAGGAAAAACAGAAAGGGATATTAAATGGGGCTAGTCAGTATGCTTTGGCTGAGCTCTGTGCCTGATTACTGCAGTCTGGCCTGTGTTGTCATTTAATCTTCTCCTGACTCTCTCTCTCTGACTAATCTCACCTCTGTCCCCTATGTGTCAGCACTTCAAGGGCTCAGTGCCAGCTCCTGGTGAGACCTTTGTGTCTGAGTGAAATTTGGTGCCAACTCCTGGTGTCAGGCTGGTGTCTGGGTGCCCTGTCCTGTGGTGGCAGCTGCTGCAGCCAGTGGGGTCTCAGCATCACCTCCTGGAGCAACTGAGGGTCTTCAGCCTCCAGATAGCAGGGTGGGAGCGGTGTGTGTCCCCAGTCCTCCTTCTGGGGGACGGGGATGAGTGAGGGGAGTCAGGAGCTCTGTGCTGGCAGCTGGAGCAGGGCCACAGGTCACAGCCCGTGTGCCCAGTGCCAGCTGCTGGGGGCAGCATCTGTGTCTGCCCCAAACCGGCTGTGTGTGGGGTGTGCATGTGCATTCACTGGCAAACCCCATGCTGGAGGAGCCAGTGAGTAGGGGACCCGTGCGGCAGGTGAAAGGGGACAGGATGTGAACAGGGGTGCTAGGTGGGCAGAGGGGCTGTGCTGGTGCTTGGATCACCTGTGAGTGTGAGTGTGTATATGCTGGTGAGGCTGGAGGTGTGTGTGTGTCTGCACGAGGGAGCTGCTGTCTGTGCCAGCCTGAGGGGTGGGGACAGGACTTCAAGAACAATGCTGGGCTGGGGCTGCCAAAGCAGGCGGCCACCTTACATCCCTTAGCATACTCATATGCTTCCAGTAAATTGAGTGACAGTCTTCCCCTGCAAGTGACACGATATGCCTAACCTTAAGCATTGGCTTTGAATCTCTCTTTGTGGAAGGTTTTTCCCCTCGTGGTGGTGGCAGTGCTTAGTCTTAAACTTTCCTCACTGACTGCATATTGTCCTTTCATCACCTCTGGAACTGGATCACTGCTTACATGACCTTCAGATCTTTTGTAATTCTTTATGGTTTGTAGGGTCCTTAGTGAGAGTCTCAGAAAACCATACAGCCAAGACTATATATTTTTTTTTATAATTCAAAGTATGGACTTAAAAGAACTGTCAGCTAAGGGTTTGCCAGAATTAGTGTTTGACCTCTGCCATTTTACTGGATGACTGTCAATTTAGAATCAGAGCAGATTTTGGCTAGTATAAGGAGCTTTCTGTTAACCAAGATCAATATTTTTTGCTACATAACCCACAAAACTGGCCATTTATACAATGTTTGTTTGTTTGTTTTCTGTTTTTTTTTTTGTTTTTTTTGTTTTTTTTTTTTTCCCCTATATTTGGGTAGTAATTAACTGCAGGACGCTAATTATTTTGCAAAATCTTAAATTGAAATTTTCATCTTCCTCGTTACTTTAAGGATTTATTTTCTTCGTCATTCATATTTTCCCATACAATCTTTTAGTTTATTTTTTAAAAATAATGTAATCTCCTTTTCTTCTGCTGCTTACTGATTTTACTAGTGACATAAATTCTTACTTTAGAAAAACAGATCTCTAAATTTGTGTTACTGAAAATAATTGTGGGAAGAGAAGATTTTAAGCTGTGTGGTTAAGAATATTGCTATTTTGCTCATACTCAAAGCAAAGAGTCTGCTAATAATTCAAAAAATTCTTCAGCACGGCAATTCCAGGGGGAAAATATAAGAAAAAATAGCAAAGTGTGAAGCAAAAGATCACTTAGTGATAGAATATCACTAGGTCCTCTGTTGATATAAACTAATACAGCTCAATGACTCAGAGGATCTGTTCACTTTTTTTTTTTTTTTTTCCTACTACAGCATTCTAATCCTAGAGCTAGGAAAGGAACTTAAAAGTAAAATACTAATTATAAAATAACAGCCACGAGCAAATAGTATTACATTAATTTCTATACTGATTTACACAGTAATCTAAAATTGACTTAATCAACTATGTATGTCCACCCAAGGGAGGTGACTAAAAAGAAGCCTTATAGAAAACATTGATCATCATGTAAAATGGTAGCAATTACCATTAACAAATAGTTTTAATAAGCAAATACACAGTTAATACTATTAACTTGAGGTTTTTCTCATTTAGTAAATAAATAAATAAATCAGTTAAGATTAATGTAAACTTTTTGAATCACCTCTTTATTTTAAAGCTTTCTAGCTAACCAGATCACTTTGGCTCCCTGATGCTGAAACTAATTTTTGAGGGAAGATGTGCTTAACTTAATTTAACCACCCTCTTGAGATGATCTTGAACTAGTTGTTTCTGATGCTTCAAAAATGCAGCATTCTGATCTATGAAGACCTGTAATATTCCTTTCATGAATCCCACAGTTGCTCTTGCTAAACAGTTCACAGCAGTGCTATCAGCTCTGGAGCTCTTGGGTAATCACTGTACCATTCTGTGGCTACAACTCACAAAGTCAGGTTACTTCTCCAGATAAAAGAGGTTCAAAATCAATAATGGCTAACTAAACCAAATGTACAATGTGGATTTTATTTTTTATTTTTATTTTTTTTTCCTAAGAAGTTCAGGAAGAGTTGTAATTCTGGCTGTCATTCACGGTGTTGCTTTGAGCAAAAATGTCATTTATTTATTATTTGTCTTATGGAAGTGATAATTTCATATTCCTTCATTGCATTCTATGATTCTATGCTGACCACTGTGGTTTCACAGTTACATTATCAATGCTAAATATCCATATTAGTTATATAGTTGATATCAGCTAAGTGTAAGTGTACATCCTTCAGTTCTTGAAAAATGACAAAGAAAACAACGCGGTTTTTTCTGTTTAACTTGGTGGGCTTTCTTGGTGAGCTTTTCTCTTCTTTCCCTTTTCCCCTTCCCCTTCCCCTTCCCCTTCCCCTTCCCCTTCCCCTTCCCCTTCCCCTTCCCCTTCCCCTTCCCCTTCCCCTTCCCCTTCCCCTTCCCCTTCCCCTTCCCCTTCCCCTTCCCCTTCCCCTTCCCCTTCCCCTTCCCCTTCCCCTTCCCCTTCCCCTTCCCCTTCCCCTTCCCCTTCCCCTTCCCCTTCCCCTTCCCCTTCCCCTTCCCTTCCCTTCCCTTCTTCCCTTCCCTTCCCTTCCCTTCCCTTCCCTTCCCTTCCCTTTTCTCAATTCTCATTTCTTTTATTTTTATTCATTCTTTTCTTTTCCAGTATGAACTGTGATAATACAGGTTTTTTACCTCAGAAATATAGGCTTATTACATTTTCTGATACTGTTTGCCTTTCATAAAGTACTTTGCAAAAGCTTCTGCTTCTCAGAAATAGTTTTAAAATGATAAAAAACATACCTAAAGGTCTACTGATCACTTTCTTATGAAAAGATTACTGCACAGCTCATGTGCAGACCTTTAACATTTTTCTCTCCTGCCTGCCATCTTCCCTGGGTTTCTCCAAAAGCAATCAAAAAGGAAAAAAAATAAATTAAAACAAAACAAAAACAACAAACAAACAAAAACAAAGTAAACCTGATAGTAACAAAGCCTTATAAACATTGCCAGTATTTGTATTTCAAAAGTTTAAAAAAATAAATAAATGTCAGGAGAACACAAAAGAAGAGCACTAATCAGTGTGTCCTGTGCTCTTCTTTGTAGTCCCAGCGCCGTGTTACATTTCACCTCCCCGATGGCTCCCAGGAAAGCTGCAGTGACAGTGGTCTGGGAGACCACGAGCCAGTGGGTGGTGGAACCCTGATCTCACACCCTCTCCCTCTGGTTCAGCCGCAGGACGAATTCTATGACCAGGCCTCACCGGACAAGAGGACTGAAGCTGATGGCAACTCTGACCCCAACTCGGGTGAGTCACCCTCACTGCTCTGGCTTCTCTGAGTTGCTTTGGTAATTCTTTTCCATCCCTTTGAGCTTTGTAATAGTAGAGATGTTTTTAAGTGCATGTGGGATATGATTTTAGTTCATAACAGTTGGTAGAAAATAGTGTAATTTGCCTGAAGTGCCTCATATTGTAATTTATAGAAAAAAACATGCCCAGTGAGAAAGAAACACATCTCCAGACAGTTGCACAGTGAGAACAGCTGAAAATACTAGAAGGTAGTGAGCTTTTCTTGGTAATTGTTTGCAGTGCTGCTGTCATTTAGCATTGGTCTTTTGTTTCAGGACAGCCATTCTAAATACACATTAAAAGAGGAAGGACATGGTGGTTGAGTGACCTGTTAGACTAACCTAGTAAATCAGTGAAGCACTGAAAAATGCAATTCCAAATTTATATAACACACCTATTATTCCCCCTTCTAACAGAAAGAAACATAGAGTTTCTTTGTTGGGTTGGAATGGCATGATGTTATGCTTTTTTGGAACTGTTGGATGTGTATTTTAATGTATGTGCCTACTTTTGGAAATTCTTCCTTTCCTTCTGTATAATAAATGTGCATGATTGAAGTGATTGTGACAGTCAGTACAAAAAAAAAAAAAAAGTGCAGTCTTAAGCAATACTATGACTAGTATTTTTGCATTGGAAGATGGAGACTTATACATACTGAAAACTGGGAGAGGGCAATAACACTGCCCTTAAGCTTTCTGTTTTCTGTCTGGAATGTGGAGTCAAAGATTAAAAGGTAAAAGTTAAAAGTTTTATCTGTGCTCTTGGAAGGTAATTGAACTTTCATTCTCCTGCATCTCAGGCGTACAAAAATAAGAATTAGTTTCTTTCTGACATTTCTCCCTTTTGTATAGATGAGTAAACTTTCACTGGACCTGTACAACCAGGAAAGAAGGTGGCCCTGGGATCTGCTGCACGAAATTCAGGTCCATGTTCTCATTTGGGCAGAGCTGGATCTGAATTACGACATTTAAATCATGGTTGATGAGAATGTAAACTGTGGAATATTGGCTTTAGTAGCATTTTTCTTATATCTTTAATGGGAAGTCAGAGAGGGTATGTTGGGTAAAACTCTACGAAAAAAAAATAAAATAATTGAAAATCCTTTCTCAAAGTTTTGTTCTAGTTTCCTTTTCCCCTTCTCCCACCCCCCCCCCCTTTTTTTTTTTTTTTCCCTGAATATTTTTTTCCTTTTTTTCCCCACAAAAACAGAAATGTTGGTGGGGCTATGATCTTAAACCCTAAATATGTAGAAATGCAAAGAACTATAATAGGCTAGCAACTATGAATGACTTTGGAACAAGAAGGTACATTTGTTTAAGCAAGTGAGGGCCTTAAGTAGTATTATCGTGTTAATTCTCTGACCACGTATGAGATGTGTGAAAGATTTAACAAGATCAGAGAGGAGTTGTAAGGCGTCATTGCATGTTGGCACTGCTGCATTGGCTTCACAGTCTCTGAATTGCACAACTCTTCAGAATGTGACATATAGATCTCCAGAAGAGTTCAGAAAAACGTGCTCAGTAAACTTTGTATCAAGCTACTAAAAGCGTGATTTTTACAAATTTTCTGTCAAGAATGTTGTGCAAATGTAGTATTTTAATTACCAGTAATATATTCATTCCTAATACAGTCAGCAATAGAAAAACAGAGTGAATGAGTGTTAAAGGCTACACGAAACATTTTAATATAGTCTGTAGTTACCCCTGTTTTAGTCTTGGGGATGTTAAATTCATGTCAAATTTATGAAAATCTAACCAACAATTAATCTGTACTGATGTTTGGTGAAGTATTGAGGTATAGGCCTTTTGCCTTTTATCAAACTGAATTAGAGCGGTGTCGTGGTTTCACCCTGATGGACAGCTACATTCCACCCAACTCTCTCACTTCCCTGCCTCAAAAGGAAGAGGGGGAGAACATATGATGGAAAAGGGCTCAAGGGTAAGGCCAGGAAGATTCCCTCACCAATTACCGTTATGGGCAAAAAAGACTTCGCATAAGGGAGATTAATATAACTGACTGTTGATTATCAACAGACTACAGCAGTGAGAAACTAAAAGCAAATCAAAAATGCATTCCCCCTCATCCACCCTCTTATACCTCCTCCCCAGAGCAGTGCAGGGGAATGGGGAATGGGGGTTGCGATCAGTCCGTAACATTTTGTCACTTGCTACTCCTTCATGGTCACTCTCTGCCCCTGCACCATCATGGTCTCCCTCCCATGGGGCACTGTCCTTCCAGAACTGATCCTGTGTGGGCTTCCCACAGGCAGCAGCTCTTCAAGAACTGCTCCAGTATGGGTCTGTACCACAGCATCCATCCCCCAGGAGCAAACTGCTCCAGCACGGGTCTCCCACAGGCTGCAGCTTCCCTCAGGCCCCCTGCTGCTGGGTGGGCTCCTCTCCACTGGCTGCAGCTCCGGCCCGGGGCCTGCTCCTGCGGGGGCTCTCCGTGGGCCGCAGCCTCCTCCAGGCCCCATCCACCTGCTCCACCGGGGGCTCCTCCACGGGCTGCAGCATGGAGATCTGCTCCATGTGGGACCCATGGGCTGCAGGGGGACAGCCTGCTCCACCAGGGGCCTCTGCACAGGGCGCAGGGGAACTGCTGCTGCGTGCCTTGAGCACCTCCTGCCCTCCTTCTGCAGTGACCTTGGTGTCTTCAGGGTTCTTTCTCACTCCTCACTCTCCCAGCTGCTGTTGCACAAAGCTTTTTTTTTTTTTTTTTTTTTTTTTTTTTTTTTCCCATTTCTTAAATCTGCTGTCACAGAGCCCCCACTAATGTTAGTCACTGGCTCGGCTCTGGCCAGCAGCGGGTCACTTTTGGAGACATCCAGAACTGTCCTTTATCTAACATGGGGCAGCTTCTGGGCTCTTCTCACAGAGACCACCCTGTACCCCTCTGCTACCAAAAATTTGCCATTTAAACACAATAGAAATGGACACTGAAACAGTACATTCTATATCTCACCAAATCTCACAGACTACCAAAGGAATGAATGATATAGTCATTAATATGACAGAAATCATCCTAGGAAAACCCTAGGCAGGAAAGGAGTGATGCTGCCCATTAGATGGATTTGACTTATTCAGTATAAAGTTATTGTCTAGGCATTGTGTCAGAAGTTATTCTGGTACTGGAGGCACAAGTTTTTGGATGAGATATGAAATGGGAGTTTAAAGCAGTTTATGGTTATTGAAGACACTGTGGCAATTTTCAGAAGAGGAAAATGTTAGCTGGTGATTGGGCAAAATTACTTTGTGGATATTTAGATATGTTCATGGTTAAAATACCTGGTGCATTATCATCTTGACATTGTATTCCTTGACACTTTTAATATGAATTTCTAGTCCTATTGCAGTGAAATGTTAAACAGTAGTTGTATTAAACATTTTGGTGGCCATTTAAGGGATTGCTGTTTATGAAAATTCTTGGGGTATTCTGAGGTAAAAGAGATGCGATAAAATGATGGAAAAATATCTTAGTGGAGAGTAAAAATATCCCTATCTACATGTATTGCTGCCTGCTTTAGGTGACAAATGTTGATAAAGGGTATCTTATTTTATCTGTTTCAACTGAAAAGAAAGAGAAGTACTTATGGGAGTGTTTTCTAATACCTCCAAGAATAAAATCAGCACAAAAAAATACAGGCTTGTCCCACAATACTTTTATGAAAGATTATTCAGTAAAGGTTTGTTACAATTCATGGGAATATGTTAATCTTGATAGTAAAGTTGTTGCCTCATGGTGAGAGCAATTTTGGTTAATGGCTTTAATACTCAGTGAGTTATGTGGTTTGTTATTGTATGCTGTAAAATTGTGTAAATAAAAATGCAGCCATTGTTTCTCGATATTAGTATGTTGCTATTTTAATTATATTTTGAACAGTGACCAAAATCTGAAGGGAATGGGGGGAGGGGGCGGATGGTGGTTAAAAGTCTTAATAAATTATTACACAAAGGTATAAGAAACCTTATTGTCATAATTTCTTGTTATCATTAACTTGTACAGAGACACAAGAGCTACGATTAGAAATTTAAAGAAAAAAAAAAAACATACACAGTGAGAATATGTTCATCTGACTAATCTTAAAACAGCAATCTCTCTCACTGGGGGAAACTGAAATGGAGAGAGACTGGAAACAGTAGCACTGGTAGCACTGTCAGCCACACACTGTCACTGTGGTTATGAGGAAACAACATTGTTAGAAATATGAAGTAAAAAATGAAACTTATAAGAACTTTAATAGTGATTTGTAAAATCCAAGTTTGGACTTAAATCTTTTTTTTTTTTCTTTTTTTCCCTGAGTCTTTTTAAGTTCACTACGGTATTTTATCATTTCAGCATTTGCCTGATCAGTGTTAACCAATTGTCAAAGAACTATGATAACCTCTCGGTTGCAATTTAGTTAATTCCACCTTTATTTCATTTGCACAATTTATCTTGTTTAAAAACAACATATCGCTACAGAGTGACACCAGCACTGTGGTTTTGTTATGCATTATTAAGTGATAATAACAAGTAATTCAAATTTACTACAGGAAGTCTCATTATTCAAGAGTCATGGTTGCAATGATTTAATTTTGCATATAATATTGATTTGTAAGGCAAGCCTTGTGTATGTTACAATGTTTTACTGAACTGTAATAGTACTGAACTGTTTTAATGCAGTGATTAAGAACCTTAGGCTTGCCTTGCCGACTGTGACTTTTCAAGAAGTATGGGCCAAGAAAAATGGCAAGCAGCAGGATATTACCTGCCAACATTTTTTGTCACCATGATGACAAACAAAAGAGAAAGACTGTACATCAAGCAAAAGCACATACCAAAACAGGAGAATCTGTAGTTTCTTGGAAACTAACATTTTTGAATAATCTGAACTAATGTATATGTGTATATATATGGTTAAGTATATATTTACATATGCATATTTGGAGAGCTGTACTTGGTGTGTGAAATGCTGACCTCACATCTCACATGTTCTCCATATAAACACTGCCTTTTGCACTTGGAGGGTGTATATATTACACTTCCTATATACATTGAAAGAAGATATTCCAATGGTCAATCACCTGGTGAAAGTTCTTTACCTTTTAGCATAGCAGATAAGAATTTAGAAAACGTGAACTTTCCGTAGGACCTCAAAAAAAAAAAAAAAAACAGAAATAAAATCACTTAATGCTGTAAAATGTACTTAATGCTATGACTTTATGGCATCTTTCATTACGAAATATTTTTTTTTTTTAATGGTTTTCAATGTGTATATCATGAAATGCACTGTTGACACAAACATCTTTTATCATCAGTTATGTTAAAAATGTACAGGTGTCTGATGTATTTTGATGAGAATTATTTCTTCGGTAGTCAGTCTAAAGCTATGTTTTTGTTTGTCAGCAGTCAGGCACAGAATGTTATTTTTCACTACTGTATGTGTGGTTTTCATCAGCATCAAAAAAAAACCTTGTTAGTGAAGAATTCCCTTTTCACTGTGGTTTAGTAAAGGTTGTCAGGGACTCAAATTTAGATTGGAATTGTTAATGTATCTAAGGGTTTTATGCAGCAGAGCTGTGAGTTAGAACTGTATGAAGGAAAAATGTGCCTCCTAGTGTAAAGAAAGGGAAATATGCACTTTTATGGAAATGCTTGATAAATCATATTTTGATAGCTGCAAGCTGTGGATGTGATTCATTTTTCTTCAGAAAGATAAAAAGGAATAGCATATATTTAGTGGAGTGGTAGAACTGCTCTGGGGAGAAAGTCTGAAATACACTATGGATGAATCTATGCAATAACTCCAATGGTTTAAAATCAGACAGAAATATAATATTTATGTTGTCTGATGTATGCTTAGGAAGCTAAGTAAATGCTTGTCTAGTTTTTACACCTCATTAATAAATAGTATCAATATGTGTTACATAACACAAAGTAATAACTTTATGAAAACAATGAGATGTAGAAAAAAACCATAACACAATCACTGTGTTTTGAAAGTCATCCCTTTTACTTTGGTAAAGTAAGTTTTTTACTTTTCAATGAAGTAAAAAGGCTGACCTTCAAATTAAGTACAATATTCTATTATGTACTAAGGTATTACTTTAAAATTCCAAAGGAACTTTATATTCTTGAAGTAATGGCATAATGCTGTCTACAACCAATAATGCTTGAGGATAATTTTTTTTTTTTTGAGTATATTAATACTATATGGGTAAGTCTGCCTGATAAATACCTGAGTTCTCACATTTTAATAAACCTAATACTAGAGTGGTTTAGCCAAATGATGTCAGGGGTATTAAATCATACTATAATTCCAGTAATAAGTAGAAATAGCTCTGTGGCAGTGGTTTAATTATGATTAAAGTTCAGAGTAATGGCAAGATGGTCTCGTATTACACTTGGTCATATGATAGGATCCCATGCGGAGAAGCTAAGCCTTTCAAGCAAAGAGCTTTGGTTTTATAGTGTCACTATCATTACACCCAGTAGGTGATGATCGTTTAACTTTGCAGGCATACCCTCTGCTTAATCCTGCCTTTCATTTTGCTGTCTCAAAAGTTGCTTGTCATACTTGGCAATATTGGAATCCATAGCTGAACATCCTAAATGTAGGAAGAAATGCTTCTATTAATGTTTTCACTCTAGATAAATCACTGTCCATCGCTATCCTTGTGTTTTCATAATACAAGACTCTGTGTGAACTAAAATAGGAACATTTGCCTTTGAGTCATTTCCTCCATTTCATTAAACACAAGTTCATACCTCACACAGAATCTTACACTGTCACATTTAGCTACAGGCAAGTAGGAGTAAGAAAAACTGGAGTCAAGTTGGTGAATTAGCCTACTGAAGAGCTATAAAATAGTCTGAAGTCTAAATTCAGTATTAGTCCATGCATTTATTTCTTTAAAAAGTTGAATAGCAGCTGAGAGGTATACAGGAGATTGCTATCTCTTTACATCTCTTTGGTACCTCCTTACACTGAGGATTTTAAAACTATCTTGGTTTAGAAAAGCCACTTCATGACATCTAACCTGTTCTCCTCTCTTTTCCCCATGCACCAAAGCTAATTGGAGAGTAAATCAAGATGGTAGAGCCATTGCATGGGCAGTGAGAGGGCAACTGGTCCTATTGCTGCTCTGAGATGAACACCTAATGTGTCTGAACTTGCTAGCTTCTGCGGCCATCCAAGACAAGAAAGTCCAGGTCTTTAGCAGTGAGTTCAAAAGGCTAGATGGGGCATGGGGACTGTTCAGACTTGCAAGAAAAAGTTTGAAAGCTCTGAGGATTAAAAGAATGGGAAGGTTGCATACTAGGTGAAAGCTGGTGCCCATGATTACCATTGCTGCTGACACCCACTCCTGTTTAGACCCACAGATACTTTTGCCAGTGGTACAGGCTAAAACAAAAGATGATTTAAGGAATTGTGCAGAGTTATTTTTTCACATCGGTAAGAGTTATCTTCTCACAAGGCTTTTCTTCTTATCACAGTAAATCTGCTGCATAGGTTTTTGAAGTTTTAAAGCATTATCATTACCTAGTCAAACCTCTGACATAGCACAGTGCATATGATTTCACACAAAATTTCTTAAATCAAGCCTGTATTTTAAAATAGTCCAGTGGCTCATTTCCCTTGGTGATAAAACTGGATACTGTATACATAATGTCTGAATACATTTAGCTTCACTGTCTAGCTCTTGTCTTTGAGACTGTAGAGCCCTTTGTCAATGGAAGTCTTTCACTTCCACAGTGCATAGATTTCTGAGACCCAGGGGACTACTTTGACTAGTACAGCTTCCTGCATAATACAGGTCAAAAATCCTACCCGGTAACTTCTACAAAAGTCTGTATCTTCAGGTTACATCTATAGCTTATGTTTCAGAATGATTTGTTGATTTAATGATTTCCATTGACATAAGAAACTATTCAGATGTTTACTGACTTTGATTGAATTACCTTTTAACTTTTCATTTGATAAACAAGATGCTTGCTGTCCATAGTTAAGACACTGTAGCCTTAAGCTGGGGAAAACAAGGAAACCTTGAATAAAATAGGAAGGCTGGTAGCCTTGTGTAGTCTTAAGCTGAGAAAATAAGGAAACCTTAAAGAAAATAGGGAGACCAGTAGCTTTGATCTAGGAGAAGCAAGGGAGATAAGGGATGAAAGGTAAAAAACAAAGACACAAACAGCTGCAAGAAGATTCCAGACTGACCTATGGTAACTTTTTGCTCATTGAGGGTCATTAACAAATTAAAAATCACACCCATCAAAATGTTAATGTATGCTAATATAGGATTTGGTGCCCCCCCCCCCCCTCCCCCAAGTCCTCTATAATGCGCAAACTCAGTAGAGAGAGAGAGTTTCACAAGTTTGCTTTGTATAAATAATGGTGATTCAAGCCAGAGGTGTGTTTGGTTTGTGGAAGATCACTAGGCACCTGACTCTGCGGAGGTATAGAATTAATTATTTAATTAAAAGACCTTTGTGTGGATACCGATTCTGTGTGCTTATTGGCGGGGTGCAGTGAGCACAAACCTATGGATAACAACATGGTGCTCATGTCATCTTGGATCTGTAATAAATTGGTTAGTTTTTTTTTCTAGCATTTTGCAAAATTTTGCAATTTTTTGTTCTTCAGCACTTGAAAAATAATGTATTGGTCCCATATCTGTCCAGAACATAAAAGAATAGTGAATCATTCAGTCCTTTCTAACAGGTTTACAGATAAACAACATAAACAACAGTTTCAAGTTCAATTCACCAACAAACAAACATACAAGCAAATAAACGAAACACATAACTCTTCTAAAACAGAGACAATTTTTTATTATTATTATTTTTTATATCAGTTTGTGTCTATGTAATTCCTTGCTTTGATCTGAGTGGGTATTCTTCCATACCTCATGAGCATGCTATTGAACAGTGCTTTTCAGCAGTAATACAGCAATTAATTTTTCTATCTTTTAAAGACTTTCCCTAAGAAATAAAAGTAAAAAGCAAAACTGAATAGATATATCTTTAATCGTGGTTAAGAAAATTAGAAGAGCTTTATTAGCATTCTAGATGTTCCATCAGATAACTATACTCAAGACAATGTACTTTAAAAAAATGTAATAGTGTTTGAGAATTTTGAGGTTGCTTTTCTGAAATTCAGTGAAAGCTGTCACTACCAGCTATGACTTTTTGTTACATTGATATTGAGATTCATTTTCTGATATTTCACATTCTGGTTCTAATGGAGTCTTAGCAGTGCAACTCCTATTCCCAATGGCAAACACTTGTTTAAAAGAAAGATTATAGATGTGAGAATAAAGGTGTTGAGTTTAGCATGGAATTGCTAATTTCAAGTGGTTACAAATTATAAGTGGAATTAGAATTACTGATGGCTCTGATGTGAGGAGTAACCCCACGCAGCAAGAATAAATCCATTGCACCAGTACAGGCTAGGGTCTGACCAACTAGAAAGCAGCTTTGCAGTAGCAAAGCTTGGGGTCCTGGTGGACAGCAAGCTGACCATGAGCCAGCAGTGTGTCTTTGAAGAAAAGAAAGCCAAAAACCTACTGGACTGCGTTAGGCAGCGCTGAGGGAAGATGATCCTTCCCCTCTGCTCAGCACAGGTGAGACACATCTAGGTGCTGAATTCAGTACAGACTTCCCACTACAAAAAGAAAATATATATAGATACCTGGTGGGGAAGGGGAGGAGTAGAGATGGGTTCAGACTCTTCTCAGTGGTACGCCAAATGAAAGGAGAAGGGGCAACAGTCACAAACTACATACAAAGAAATTCTGTTTAAGCATAAGAAACAAACAAACAAGCAACAAACACCACTTTCTTAAGGCCAGGGTGATAGAACTCTGCACCAAGTTATCCAAAGAGGTTGTAAAGTCTCCACATTTGGACATTTTGAAAATCCTATTCAACATGGCTCCAGCTGCTCCTGGGAGATTGGTCAAAACAATCTACATAGGTCCTTTCCAACCTCAAATGTTCTGTGATTTTGCAATTCTCTGAATTTTTCTTATATAAACTGTAAAATATAGATGTGAAGAAGGAAATTTTTCAGCAAGGACGTCGTGCGGATCGGCTGCAGCGAGGGCTCCTGGCAGGGATACGAACGGATCCAATCCCTAATCCCCCCCAATAACGCGGCGCAGAACCGCTTGCTCAGAGCCGCAGCACTGGCCCCCTCCCCCCGAGCAGGCAGGAGCTGTACTTTCGCCGCCGCGGTCGTTGACGTGCTGCGGGCGGAGCCAGGGGTGACGGCAGCCCTCCCACCCCCTGGCGCTATGAGAGCAGTCCCCAGGGAGCGCCGCGATTCAGGAGCGCCGCCAACAGGACGCGGTAGCAGGACCGGCTTGGCAGTTAGCGCAGGCAGTTTGCGCGGCGCAGTTCAAGCAGGGCAGGGAGGAAGACGAGGAGGATCCTTTCCCACCTCCCTTTCTCTTCCCCTCTTCTCCTCGGGCAACGCTTCCTCGTTGCACCTAGACCTCACCATGGTGGGCACCCATCGCAGCAGCCGGTCCGAGGCGGCAACCCAAACGGAGGAGATGCTGCCTCTCTGGACTCATGTGGGCACTCAGGTGGATCCCCTGAGGGGGGAAGTGGCAGTCCAGACAGGTGCCTGTGGGGAGCTCTGGAATCTGGAGACCCACCTGGGTCCTGAGGGAGGAAAGGGCTGTCGTGGGTGCAGATGTGCCCTGCTTAAGGAACTCCTTGAGCAGGTGGCTGGGCTGCAGCGAGGAATCGGCAGCCTGAGGGGCTCCTGGGAGTCTCTGAGGGTAACAGACAGGAGGTGTCAGCTTGCCCCTGCTGATACCCTGCAGCCCCCTCCTATGTCCCTGCCAGTGGTAGAAGCTGACCCAGCTGATCACATGCAGGACAGAGGGCTTGACCGCCCACAAGAGAAAAGGGGCTGGATCCCTCGTCACAGCTTGCAGCAGAAAGAGACGTTTGCCCCCAACACCCACGATGCCATCAACCCCCATGGTGTCCTTGGGAAATAGATTTGAGGCTCTTAGGCAGGAAAAGGAAGACGTTGAGGGTCTGGACAGTAGTCCGAATCCAGGAAGCAACCCTGAGAAGCGTGTCAACATTGGGGGAAGTACTGAGCATAGGGATCCGGACCGGATGGTGCGCTGCATCACAACCACTGCCACAAAAAAAAGAACGGAGAGTCTTAGTGATACGAGACTCCTTGCTCAGGGACACTGAGGCTCCCATTTGTCGACCAGACAATCTATCCAGAGAGGTGTGCTGTCTTCCTGGGGCACGTGTCAGAGATGTTAGGAAGGCTCTGCCACAACTCATTAAACCGGAGGACTACTATCCTCTTGTTGTCATTCAGATTGGATCCAGGGAAGCTGCAACTAGAAAAATGAGGTATATTAAAAAGGACTTTGCATCCCTGGGAAGGATGTTGAAGGAATTGGGGGTGCAGGTAGTGTTCTCCTCTGCCCTCCCGCTGGGTGACTGGGACCCAGAAAGAAGGAGGAGAACAGGACAGGTGAACGACTGGTTGAGGGGGTGGTGTCCGGACCAGGGATTTGGGTATTTTGATCTTGGTCAGTCCTTTGAGAAGCCGGGTATGTGGGCTGATGACCGCCTCCAACTCAGCAAGTGGGGCACAAGTGTGTTGGGGAGCAAGCTCTCTGGACTGGTTACCAGGGCTTTAAACTAGGTTTGACGGGGGAAGGGAGGGGAGCTACAAGTGACAGAGAAGGGCTGGGGGAAGTTGTCACTGCTGTCACAGTTGAAGGCAGAAGGGAAGCACCTCTGAGTTGTCCCATAGGATTGTCTGAGGGCTCCTCAGAGATGGTAATGATCCCGATACCCCATCCGGAATCTTCTTCTTGCATCACTCCAGAGGTAACTACGCCTGCTGCTTCCCTAAAGTGCCTGTACACCAATGTGCGGAGCATGGGAAATAAACAGGATGAGCTTGAGATCTGCATTAGGTCGCAGGGCCACGATCTCGTTGCAGTCACAGAGACGTGGTGGGACAGCTCACATGACTGGAACGCTGTCATGGAGGGCTATGTCCTTTTTAGGAAAGACAGGCTGGGGAAGCGAGGGGGTGGGGTTGCCCTTTATGTGAGGGAGCAATTAGAGTGTACCCAGCTCCACCTGGGGGAGGGTGAAGGACAAGTGGAGAGCTTGTGGGTGAGAATTAAGGGGTGGGCTGGTATGGGAGACACTGTTGTGGGGGTGTACTACAGGTCACCAGATAAGGAGGACGTGGTCGATGAGGCCTTCTGCAAACAGCTGATAGTAGCCTCACGATCACGGGTGCTGGTTCTCATGGGGGACTTCAATTATCCAGACATCTGCTGGGTAAGCAACTCGGCCAGGCACAAGCAGTCCAAACGGTTCCTACAATGCATTGAAGACAATTTTCTAACGCAGGTGGTAGAGGAGCCGACGAGGCGGGGGATGCTTCTGGACCTTGTCCTTACCAACAGGGATGGGCTTGTTAGGGATGTGAAGGTTGGGGGCAGCTTGGGATGCAGCGACCATGAGATGGTGGAGTTCAAGATGGAACTTGGTGGAAGAAGTAGGGCTAGTAGCAAGATTGCTACGCTGGACTTTCGGAGAGCCAACTTTGACCTCTTACGGGACCTGCTTGGGACTATCTCATGGGCTAGGTTACTAGAAGGCAAGAGTGCTTGTGAGAGCTGGGCTACATTTAAACAGCACTTCTTCCAAGCTCAGGATCGGTGCATCCCTAAGAGTAGGAAATTGGGGAAGGGGGGCAGGAAACCTGCGTGGATGAGCAAGGAGCTCATTGACAAGATCAAAAGGAAGAGGAAGGTCTACGAAATGTGGAAAAAGGGCCTGTCCTCTTGGGTCTTCGGAGGACTATAGAAGTGTTGTCAGGGCCTGCAGGGACGCGACGAGGAAGGCTAAAGCCCACCTAGAGATGAGGCTTCCAAAAGAGATAAAAGATAATAAGAAGGGTTTTTTTTAAGTATGTAAACAGTAAAAGGAAGACTAGGGATAATTTGGGTCCCTTACTGAACGAGGGGGATGTCCTGGTAACGGGAGATGCCGAGAAGGCGGAGATAATGAATGCTTTCTTTGCTTCAGTCTTTGCTTCAAGGACTACCCCCTGGGACTCCTCGACCCTGGTGTGGGGAGAAAGAGGCTGGGAAATGGAGGGCTCCCCCGTGGTTGACCCAAGGGTAGTTGGGGAGCACCTGGGTGGGCTCAACACACACAAATCCATGGGCCCCGATGGGATGCATCCACGTGTGCTAAGGGAGTTGCAGAGGTGATCGCCAAACCACTCTCTATCATCTTTGAAAGGTCCTGGAGAACAGGAGAGGTGCCTGAAGACTGGAGGATAGCCAGTGTCACTCCAGCCTTCAAGAAGGGCAAGAAGGAGGATCCAGGAAACTCCAGGCCAGTCAGTCTCCCCTCTGTCCCTGGAAAGGTGTTGGAACAGCTTGTTCTGGATGCCATCTCCAAGCAACTGGAAGAGAAGAATGTTATGAGGAGTAGTCAGCATGGATTTACCAAGGGGAAGTCGTGCTCGACTAACCTCGTTGCCTTCTATGATGACATCACCAGCTGGGTAGATGGGGGCAGATCAGTGGATGTCATCTACCTTGACTTTAGCAAGGCTTTTGATACTGTCTCCCATGACATCCTGATAGCAAAGCTGAGAAAGTGTGGGATAGAGGAGTGGACAGTAAGGTGGGTTGAGAACTGGCTGACTGGCCGATCTCAGAGGGTGGTGATCGGTGGTGCATAGTCTGGCTGGAGACCTGTGACTAGTGGCATTCCCCAGGGGTTGGTGCTGGCTCTGGTCCTGTTCAACATCTTCATCGACGACCTTGATGAGGCAATAGTGTCTGCCCTCAGTAAGTACACCAATGACATGAAGCTGGGAGGAGTGGCTGACATGCCAGAAGGTTGTGCCGCCACTCAGCGAGACCTGGACCGGCTGGAGAGATGGGCAGGAAGAAACCAAATGAGGTTTAATAAGAGCAAGTGTAGAGTCCTGCACCTGGGAAGGAACAACCGGATGTATCAGTACAGGCTGGGGGACCACCTGCTGGAGAGGAGCTCTGAGGAGAAGGACCTGGGGGTCCTGGTGGACAACAGGTTGACTATGTGCCCTGGTGGCCAAGAGGGCCAATGGGATCCTGGTGTGCATAAAAAGGAGCGTGGCCAGCAGGTCAAGGGAGGTGATCCTCCCCCTCTACTCTGCCCTGGTCAGGCCTCACCTGGAGTACTGTGTCCAGTTCTGGGCTCCCCAGTACAAAAAAGACAGGGATCTCCTGGAAAGAGTCCAGCAGAGGGCCACAAAGATGATACGGGGCCTGGAGCATCTTCCCTATGAGGAAAGGCTGCGAGACATGGGTCTGTTCAGCCTGGAGAAGAGAAGACTGAGAGGGGATCTCATCAATGTGTATAAATACCTGAGGTTTGGGAGACAGAGGGATTTGGCCAACCTCTTCTTAGTGGTTTGTGGGGATAGGACAAGGGGCAATGGCCACAAGATAGAGCACAGGAAGTTCTGCACCAACATGCGAAAGAACTTCTTCACGGTGAGGATGACAGAGCACTGGAACAGGTTGCCCAGGGAGGTTGTGGAGTCTCCCTCTCTGGAGATATTCAATGCCCATCTGGATGCCTACCCGGACAGCCTGCTCTAAGGAGCCTGCTTTGGCAGGGGGGTTGGACCCAATGATCTTTCGAGGTCCCTTCCAACCCCTTCAATTCTGTGATTCTGTGAAATAAAGAAAAAAATATTTATTCTGTAAGGTAAATGAATTCTAAGTATATAATAAATGAGTAAGACCAATGATCTGTCTAGCCCAGTAATTTGTGTGAGCAGTAGAAGAAACTATGTATGGAAACCACTTTAGCTCCTAATGTAGATGTCTGAAATTGGTCAAGTAAATTTCATAGAGAAGTGCCCATATCATACCATTGATTATGAAAGATGACTATACTAACTAAAGAAGATGTGTGGTGTATTAGTTTGAAACATTAAAAATGGAACTCAGATCCATATTATAAGCTCCTAAATTTGGATGATTACATATGGAGATCTAAAACTTTATGCTAAATATATAAGCTCCCTTTTTAATTTGTTGAGTGCTACAGCTTTCATTTCATCCTAAAGTACAGGTTGGATAAATTTCTCTTTCGAGTCCATTTACCATATTTCTACTGAGTGTAATAGGAGCTCAAATGTCAAGATCACATGTAGACATTTGGGATGGAATTTAGCTCCAGAATGTAGATATATATGGCCCAAATCATTTGTTATACCAGGCATCCAGTGGTACTTGAAATACCCTGAGGTGCCCTACCTTTTTTTAGCTGCACTGCCTTCTTTCATGTTTGACATCCACATGCAAATATCTGAGGTACCCCGGGATATTTCTGGACCTGCATTGCATGTTAACGGTAAAGCAGGAGAAGTGAACTTTAGGCTAAGATTCATTCCAAAAGGAGTTAATACATTTAGGTTACTACTTATAGGAATATAGGTGTTATATATGTAACCTTTCTATATCTCTATAACACATCCAGATATGAGTTAGATAATGTGAGCTCCCATCAGAGACCTAGTCAGTATAGTAATTGAGTCTAGACACCAATTACCAAAAGTGTTTAATTTAATGTGAGGCACAGTTTTCAAGACTATCCTCACTAGATTGCTGTTGTGTATAGGAGAAGTTCAGATACTGAAATTTAGTTGATTCCAAACAACTCCAACCTTTCATGAGTTGAATCTGTCTGTTCTTGTTGCTAAGGGAATAATCTTATCTTTTGGGAGATTTAAGTCTTTCTTACCTGCACATTTTTCAAAGCAAAAGGGCAATTGCTGATTTCCTGCTTCATTTTTTACAATACTAATTGAATATATATATCATTTTTCATACCTTTCTTTTTTTTTTTTTTTCTTTGGGTGGGGGGGTGGAGGGTGGGTATGATTAACATAAAATATCCTATATTTTGTAGCATTGTTCTAAAAAAAGATTTCTAAGAAAGTCTTTTTCTTTGACCAGTTCTGCTTCCTCCAATTCAAGGAATCCAGTCACAGGACATTGAATCCCTTCCTCAGGGAAATAGTTTGATAAGCTTTTGCTTTCCAAGAGGGAAATCTTTCATAGAAAAAGTGTCTCATCTTAAGAAATTCCCTCATATATCAGTGCGTAGAGATTTGACCTAGTCTGGTCCAGAGGCTGGGAGTTAATTTTGTTTACTGTGCTTATTTTATGTCTTTGTCTTTTGTCAGATTTTCTGTTTGCTTCTTTAACTCTAACGAGAAATCCATGCATATGAAGAGAGGCTCCTAGAATAAGATCTGAGTGTTATCTGTTATACAGACAACAAATATTTTCTTTTCTTTCAAGTATTTGATTTCTGAAAGAATGTTTTATGTTTCTGTGCATAAACTTGATCTGCTTGTCTTAAACAAAAGAAGGCGGAGGAGATATGTATGAAGTAGATTGAAAACAAATAAGGAACTATATTTGCAGTCCAAACCATAAATAAATAAACATCCTAGAAGTAGGAATCACAGTTGAATCTTTTACTAGTCTAAAGCTTTATAGCCTTTCATACTGATCCAGGTAAATACCTGTTAAAAGAAATAAGTAGGGAGAATGAAAATAATCATAGAATGTTTGCTGTGTTCAGCATGTACAGAATGCTATATTTGTTTGTTCTTTGGTGCCAAGCAGAAGGCATACCTTCCAGATAGAAGTCATCCAGATGTGACTATATCAAACTTCCAAACTTAGAGCATATTCACCTTTGGCAAGGAAAGAGAAATATGTACAAAATCTTCTTTACCAAAGCCTGACCTGAAATCTTTTCCTTCACATTTGCATCAATTAAACAGAAAGTGAAACAAACAAACAAACAAACAAAAACATTTTTCAAATATAAAAGCATGCAACATCACCACTAAAAAAAAAAAAAAAAAACAAAAACAAACAAAAAAAAAAAAAACAAGAAAAAACAAGAAAAAGTTATTCATTCCTTGTTTAGCAACAACTGGTCATCTTTGGGAGAAAGTAGAAACATTATTTTCTTCTGTACTCCTATACGTTACTTTACTTTACCTAGATCAGTGTGAGTATGGCTACTTTAGCATTTAACATAATTTAGCACAAAGCACAGTAGGGACAGGTCTGAATGTGAAGCAGATGGTGCTAAAGACATGATGTGTAATGTGTATACATTTGAGGGGGTTACTTTCGTCTAAATGCCTGTTACTTTCTACAGTATAATTCTGGTTTCATTTCCTCCAAAAGCAATTCCATTTTTGTGCTCCAAAAGGATTCTTCAATACAAAATGAAGTGTGTCAAATGGAGATGACTAGGGGATTCATGTCAGAAATAGACTTCTGAAAGTCAATGGAAACATACTGTTTAAGAACAAATCTTTCTTTTTCTATGGGTCAACTCATTTTAAAGAAATTTCCATTACTGAACTATCATCAAGATATGCATAAATATTATGCTTAAATATTCCCATCATATATATAGCAGTTTTAAAATTGTTCACCCTGAAAAAAAAAATAATAATAATAAAAAAAGTATTTTTCAACTTAAAATGAATTCTATGTGCCTACCATTTTGGAAAAGGATCCTATCCTGCTTATATACCAAATTAATTTAGATTAGATCTGCATTGTCTTCAAAATCTAAAGATCTAAATAAAGTGTTTTGCATTGAGACAGGTTGAAGAACTTTTTTTTTTTTTTTTCTTTTTCTTTATCCTTACTGAATAGTACTGACAAAATTCAGCACATAGCTACATTTATGGAAAAATGTCAGGGAGACAGTGTCACATTGAAGAGGACTTATCAGAGTGTGACATTTGCTTGTTTCAAAGCCCTGCCAAGGGCTTTCACAGGGACAGTTTCACAAAGCTGAATGTTTTTAATAATGCAACAGGTACAGCAGATTTGGAATTGCCACTGATAAATAAACTCACTGCAGTAGTGCTAATATATGATAATAGTGATAGCAAAATGCTATCCTGGGTATTCCTCACCAAAGTGTGAAGGCGTAGAGTTTCCAAGAAGGCATCCCTGTCTTGGTGGAGGAGAAAGGGCACAGACTGTCAACAGCCTCTACTAGGTTTCAAATTACTTCTTTCTTACCCCCCCCCCCCCCCCCCCAACTCTTTTTACTTCACTCTAACTTTTGTTCCTAACACTAACTTCTTTCTTACTTTGTGTTTTTTGGTCCTTCCCCTTCCCCTTCCACTTCCCTTCCCTTCCTCCTTTTTTCTCTTTTACTTTACTTTACTTTACTTTGCTTTACTTTACTTTATTATTTTGTTTTTTTCCCCACTAACTCCTAACACACTTTTATATCTTAACCTTATCTGTTCCCTCCCTGGGGTGATGTTTAGCATGATTTGTGTGGAGAGTTGAGTATTACAATTATATATGTTTAGCTTGTACTTCATTAAGTTTATTACCATATTCAGGCATGTGAATCTTAATATTCATTTTAAACATAGTGAAGCAAAAAGTTTCACTTAGGCACCCTCGCCTTGAAGATTCTGTTCTGCCATCAAAACAGGGCCATTCTGCCAACACAACACTTCCTCCTTCAGCAACCTCTCATACCAAGTTTGTGGACCTCCATCCACAAAGTTTGTGTAAGAGAGAAACAAGAACAAGCTGCTCAACTTCCCTTTGCCGAAAGCCAGTGCTTATCAGTGATGCTAACAAGTCTGACTATTCTCCACAGACAGCTACTGAAATCATATATTTATATTAAGTAAAAACTATAGTTATAAATGATTCATTCATCTAAAATGACTGAAAAATATGAAGACCATATTAACTGTATAATCATTATGTATTTATTAAGTAAAAAAAATGAAAAAATCTCCTGATGTGCATGTTTGCCACATTAGATATCCTTCGTTTATGCTTATGTACAAATATATGACTGGCATTAGACTGTGATAGAATAATTGACCAGTTTTAATGCTTAGCTTTTACTAAATATCAATACATCTTTGTATTTTAAAGAGTTGTCAATTACTGAATTTAAAGGAAAGCAACTTATTAGTCAAAACTTATAAGTTGTTGCAATTTAAAATGTACTTAAAATATGCAAGCACATTTCAATATTAAGAAAGACTGTTAATGTAACAGAGAGAATGCATACAGAATACATTTTATTTTCAGTAGAGAAGCCAATACAATTTGAGTGGTGTTTTTTTTGGTTGTTGTCTTGAAACTCAGACACTTATTAGTTGTTGTGAGTGTGAATGTGTTCTGGCAAGCACACCATAGTCATTAACTAAGGGATTGTACGTACAGTCTTTCAATAAAAATGTGTAGATGGTTAATAGTAGTATAGTGTTACCAGCAATTTTAAAGTGATTTGTAGGTTAGCTTGTGAAATTATAAGTGTAATCAAAAGTTTCCCTGCACTACTGATTTATTTTTTTTTCAGTTGATTTAACTGCAGATTCCTTGGATCATTCAGTGGAGGAACCAAATGACTCAAAAATAATCATCCACACCACAGTGGATTAGTTGTTTCACAGTTTATGTATTTCTCTTCCTGCAAAATGAGGGGATAGTATGAGGTAATTGCTTACTCCAGGTTGAATGTGTTTGAGTGATTTGTTTGTTTGTTTGTTTGTTTCTATTAGCATACATGCATGTCCTTCACTACTGCTTGATTTTGAATGCACGTCATGCATTTTCAGTTGTAAATAGACGGTTATATATATGTCTATTTTTATGAGTAACTACATTGTTTGGAGAAATATTCATGATACTTTTTTCAGAAGAGTGAAAATATCTAACATGTTATAGGTGAATATAGGTCACTGTGCCAGCTGTAAAAGACAAATGTATGCATATCTAAGCATACTGATGTTCATTGGTATAACCCATTCAGCTAGGGTACAGAGCTATTCAGATAATCTAGATTTTTACTAATGATACTGACCTTTGGCTATCTAACTTCCCTTTAGCATTTAAATAGATAACATGACTGATCTATAAGGTAGAGATAGCTAAAAATAACCTGATGCACCATTGGTTACAATCTGGTTGATTCTTTGTTCAGTCTAATCAGAATGGTAGGGTGACATTTTCAAGAGATTTGGGCTAGAAGCCTAGGCTCACAAACTCTGCTTCTGAATATACAGACTGCTGTGTTGGGCATAGAGTACCAGTTCAGATCGTCTTTGAGAAACCTAACACAAATAGTCTTTTCAATCCTTATTATGCATTACGCACAATTAAGCCTTCTAGTCTATATTAAAGCCTCCTCATATTAATGAGTCATTCTTCCCCCCCAAATCAAAATACTTTAGTATTAAATATATATATATTGATATTCACTTTCTATCTTCAAAGTCAGCCAGCATTTTTGAGCTACTTTCTGCATAAATTAAGAAAATTCATGTCAAAACAAGACAAATGGGATGAAAATTGTGACTTTAGAGGCACTTGTGAGTTTATCCAAGTCATTTTGTAAACAAAGAAAACAATATTATGAAAGAGTTTCACTTTGAAATAAGTCTGATTAATCAATAATGAAGAATGCTAGAACAGCCAAATAATAAGTTGCTTTGCATGTTTATTCACTTTTGGGCTGAAGGGTAAGCAGATGGTTCCACAAGAACACACATGAATAAATAAAAAGAATCTTTATAAAAGAACAGTAAAAACATTTAAGAAATAACATTTTGGTCCCTTGGAAGATATTTTAGTACAAAAGAGACTCATGGCCTTTCAGTTTTAGAGGAACATTTTCTGAGACTTTTTATGTCTCTCTCTCTTGCTTGACTGCTTGACTAAAAGTATATTCTACTCTTCCCTCTAATTTAGAGAACTTTGAAGGAAAACTTTCATTGAAAGCTAAGGCATAAAAGTGAATTTAAGAAAATATTTTCAAAAATATTAATTTAGCATACAAACTGAAATTCATATGTTACATCACTTTAGATTCAGAACAGCTTTTCTATGCTGCCAAAAGCAGCATAGAAAATGGGACCAAGAAAACTGTGTCAAAATATCTGTAATCATTTACTTTGTCTTTTAATGATCATTAAAAGTAAATATATTTGGTCTTTTAACTGGCTGATATTAATGAATGTATTTTTTAAACTTTTCTTAAAGCAGAGTATAAACTTATCTTGAGAAGTACAAAAACCATGTGGTTGTCACTAACCTTCACATTTTTCAGCTACAGCTTAGCTAACAACAGAAACTCTAAAATTGTTACACCACTAGTATAAGCTGATGGAGCTTTTATTGGCACAGACAGAAAAAAAAATTAAAAAAAAAATTGGTTTGTTTTTAAAGAAAATATTCTCTGTTTTCAACATTTTAATTGTTTAACAAACTTTTAACAAAGTATCAGCCAAAATATATTTTGATGTACTACTTATTCCCTGTTTCTGTAGCCAGTAACAGCATCCAAATAGTTTCTTCTATGTTTTTTTTCAGGCCTATTGTTCTTCTGCAACTTAGTCCAAACTGATTTTGTATCCTGCCTTAAGGAAGGAGTCTGAATAGATGATATCTCAGGACTTCTTCCAACCTGATTTATTCTAAGATTATATTTTTTCTAATATTTTCTCTCCAGAAAAAATAAAAAAAAAAATCCATGTAAAATAGGAAAAATAGAAAGAAGTATCCCCTGCTGATACTCATATTCAACCACTGTAGGTCTGTGTCTTCACACAGTAACACAATAAATCCTGGTAGCAGTGTATGTTAATATCTGTCTATATTTCATGTCTTTAATTCAGAAATCAATATGTTTGGGTTGGTGATAAGATGGAGTGTATTTTTCAGTGAGGTACATCTAGGAGTGACTGTTGATATTGCTTAATCTGTTGCACAAGTGCAGGAAACGAAAAGAAGATTAGACTGGAGAGGCAGAAAAAAGAATGTTTTGGGGCTTGGAAGGTGTCAGTTAAATTGCCAGGTGGATTGATTATACACAACAGTGTAGGCATGGTACATGAAAAATAGAGTGCTGAGGAACTGACATGGGTATAGGTAAATCTTCCATGTACATTGAAACATTTTAGAACTGTTCTGTGCTGCTCAGAAGTCAGAAAAGTGTTTTATTTATGTCTCAAAAATGTCCACAAATCATTCTGCCAACTGAACAAACATGAAGGGAAGAACGCTTGTTCTTAGAAGCCTGCAAAATTGCCGAGAAAACTGGAAAACAACCCAAATCAAGAAAGAGGGTGCTTCGTTGGGTGAAAAAAATGAATATCATGTTGTTTAATTCAGCCTCTTTCTTTTATGGTCTTGTCAAATGCCTGCCCATCACAAGATGCCAGCCTACTCCATGTTGTATTCTGCTTTGTCTAAGGTATACAGTAACTCATAAATCTGGCAGTTCATTGACAGCAGTACTCTAATTTTCTGCTCAGGTTGTCCATTAAAATCTGTATAATGGTGTTACATTGTCTTGGTGCCAGATGTAATATCTAAGAACAGATAGCACTGACCTCTGAAATGTATAGAGGAAGTATTTGCATATGGCACGTCTCCACTAACACTAACAGTATATGAACAGGATTGGCTTCATTTGTCTTTTTGTATCATATGTAGTATAACTTCCAAAATAAGTTATATACCTTCTGTTCAGTGCATCTGAAGTGAAAGTGTAAGTCATATGTAAATGAATCTGCTTAATGTGGGAGGCACACAGAGTGGTATCTTCATTCTTAGGAAAATATGGCAAAGATATTATGGACAGAATACTGTTTATTCAAATAAATTTGGCATGTATTACTTCTTAACCCAGATCAAATACTTTGAACTTTAAATACTTTAATGCTACCACCATAAAAAAAATAAACACACACACACACACAAAAATCTCTTTTTCCAGTGGAAGAGATAATTAATAACTATAAACTTGTGTTTAGTATCTACCTAAGTAATCAACAGTGTTTTTAGTTTTGATGGAATTTATTCCACAGCTATGATCATTTGAATCAGCCACTCAGAATCAAAAAAGGTCGAATTGTGTAGCTAGTTGTATATCTCTGGATGATAGTTCAGCAAAGTTCCAGTTTAAAACCCTTGGGAAATGACTAGTTAAAAAATGGAAAAATAAAAATAAATAATTGGAAATAATCTTGAACTTCTTTCTGTAGTTAAGGATCAATTTTGCAGATAATCTGCCTTCTGAGAGGTTTGTCAGACTAGGCCATTGATCTGTGTATTAAAGGGCAAAACTGAAAGCAACTTGAAAATAATTCTTTCTACCATTACAGTTAGTTGTGCCCCATAATAGAAACTGGGCATTTTTAAAGGGAAGAAAAGCAATGGTTTTCATTGTTTTTGTTGCTGCTGTTGTGTTTTTGTTGTTCTTCTTTTGTTTTGCTTTATTTTTCAAGGTTGCTGCCTTTTCAGTCAAGATATTTGAGGAAAGAAATCCTTAGTTATCATTGTAAACACATTTGTTTGATGATCAGGAATAAAAAGTTAATTAGCACGGAGATCTAAACTTCCAGCCATGTGGGCACAGGCATACGTGGCTTTTCCTCCTTATCCAGCAAATGTGCCAGCAAGATCTGCAAATTATAAAACATTTTGATTATTTCTAGGTCTGTCTTGCATAGTAAGTAAGTTCTCTGATACACTGTACTAATCAAACCATTTCTATTCAGCCATATGAAGTGTAATAAAGAATGAGTCTCTTACCTATTACTTTTTCCTGTTTGCTCAAATGTTTTCATGAGTTTCTTTGCAAAACTTTGCCACTTAATTCCCTTTCAGCTTCCCAAAGAACACTTCTAATTCATGAGGGTAAAGAAGTGCTACCAGCTTTATCTTCATTAGCATGTCATGTCCTAAAAAAATTTGGCATGCAAGAATTTCTCTGTGTGAAGATTAATTCAATCATTAGACTAATGTTTGCTGTACTACAAATATCCATTTCAACCTATTGAATTTATTATCTAATATCTGTGGGCACTGATTAGCAGTTTTCCTCATTATCACACTGAACCTGCTACATAAATCATGGCCTTAAATTGTTTATAGGATTGTTCCTTGAACTTTTTTTAACCTTTTTGGCTCAAGTGCTTCAACTAGATTTTAAAAAGATAAATATTTCATTTTTCATGTTTAATCTTGACTGTAAATCAGAACAATATATGAAAACTTCTCTACAACTACGTAGAAAGAGTCTCTATCTCTTCACTCAGCCTGCCTCTATACTATCAAACATGTGCGTATATTTTCAGTTTGCTAAATATTATTTTCCAGCCTCTTTCACTTAATATTTTCTCTCCTTTAAATAATAACAATTATTATTATTATTATATTATTATTATTATATTATTATATTATATTATATAAAATAATTATATAAAATTAATAATAATATTATTAATAATAATAATAATAATAAAAACAGTTGGATATGTTTTCCAGAATTATACACTGCTGTATTGGGTACAGGTGTCCAGGTGCTGGCAGTGGGGTTCTGCAGGGCTCCTCTGTGAGGAGAGTCCAGGGCTGCCCCATGCTGGACATGGCTGGTTCCAGCCAGCACCAACGGCCCCACTGCATGGCAGGATTAGGCCTCTGGCCCAGGCCCAGCAGCCAAGATGTATTTACGAAAGGGCAAAATGCTTCACAGCAGTGTAAGTAGTAAAGAAATAAGTGTGAGAAACAAGGGTGTGAACACCATGGTCAGTGAAGGGCAGGAGGTGCTCCGGGCATGTCAAGGTAGAGATTCCCCTGCAGCCTGTGGACGATACCACAGTGGAGTAGGTAATTTCCCTGTAGCCTGTGGAGATGATCACGCTGGAGCAGATATTCTCCATCCACACTGCAGCGCACAGAGGACCCCATGCTAGAACAGGTGAATGTACCCTGAAGGAACATGCAGAGCTCTAGCTGACATCATGGGTCCTCTTCATGGGACCCATGCTAGAACTGGGAAAAAGTGTGAGGAGGAAGGAGAAGCAGAATGAAACTGTTATGGATCAGCTGTGGCACTCATTCCCCATTGTGCTGCGCCACAGGGCTGAGGTGGGAGGAGACAGAGTCAGGAATGAAGGACAAGTTGAGTTTGGGAAGAAAGGGACATGGGAGGAAAGGTTTTTAGAATTATTTTTTTCTTTCTCACCATCCTACTGTGTTTTTTTAACTGGCAATAAATTAAATTAATTTACTCAAAGTTTAGTCTATTTAGTGTGTGACGGTAAATGGTAAGTGATCTCATTGGCCAATGAGCTTTTCCATCTTACTGCCTCCCCTGTCCTATTGAGGAGTGGGAGTGAGAGAGAAACATGGTGGGGGCTGGCAGCCTGCCAAGGTCAACCTACCACAAGTGGTATATGTTGTTTAAAAACTGTTGCCTAAGAAAATAGCCTCAGAGTTTTGAGAAAAATATTATTCAGTAAATACTAGTCCTTACCAGTGAAGTTACCAGTGAGGTTAAAACATAATGTCCAGTTTTCAAACTATCCTATATTCTTTTAATTTCTAGCTTTCTGCTGTCTCGGTTTCCGTTATAACTGCCTGAGGATGCTTTATCTATCTAGTCCCTACTGATGCATGTACGAGAAATTTGTCAGGTACTAACTCTGTGGCATTGTCATACAGATATATGTGAGGAGTTTTGGCAAAGGATGTCAAAACTCTTCTTAATTTTACATAATGAACTTCTGAGAAAATAATGTTTGGAATGTATATATATTTGTGTTTCAGACAAGGATCCAACCATGTCACTAAGGTTATTCCCATGAGTATAAATTTTCAGAAAAGGAACTATGCTGAAAGATCTACTTTTCTCCCCCTGCTGCCACCCAAATTTTGTTCAAGCTATTGTTGCTTCCTCAGCAAAATCTTTCTGTGCAGAACAGCAAGCTTTCTCTTAAAAGAGCTGTATTATTCTATAAGTGTTTCCTATCTAGGAAGGTAAGCTTCCTTAGTGACATATGAGAACATTGCTGGAGGCGTAAAGCCAGAGATAATTTATGTCTCACCTGTATTGGGGTCAGTGAGAAGAGGTAGCTGCAAGAAACTAGAATATATTAAACACAGTTCGTTTTCCTGTTTTCTTATGTGAAGAAGCTATAGAGAGGCTATGTCAGTCTGCCATTTCAGCATGTCTTCTTACAAAGGATGTAACCATACCATTCAAATAAACCACTTCAACAGTACAGGGCTTTGCTTTCCATATGAGTAAAAGGGAGACTGGGAAGAAAAATTGTCACATTTGCCAATCTGGGTTGCTCAATAAAAACTCTTACAGCTTCCAAGTGACCTATGCTGTGCTATCTACCATTCACCTCATTTATACTGCCTCTCAGAGATTGTTTGGAGGCTAGTTTACACAGTCAGAGTATAACAACAGCGTTTAGCAATATGTGTGTTAATTTTTTAAAGGAAAATTTTTCCTTTTAGTTGTTACAAAAAAACCACCAACTTCAAATAAAAATAGAAGTCCCTCATTACCATCATAAACCAAAATTAAGATGAGGGCACCTAAAGATATTGAAAATACATAATAATGTAACTTTTTAGATGGGTGTCTGCATTATCTGAAAACATTTTTGTAAAAATCTCACTTTCTTGCTTCAGCAAAACAAGAAACATTTATTTATTATTATTATTATTATTATTTTTATTTTTTATTTTGTAAAGCAGTGCAGGAAACGCTTCAGATGCTTTGTACCCTGTTCTCCACTCTTCCTTCCCCTCTCAACTGTAATACACTGCCATTCTTAATGGCTTATCCAGTAACTATGGAAATTAATTCTGAATGTTAAATAATGCATATCTAAACCTGAAAAATGCATTTTAGAAAATTCAAGGGCTAGAATCATTCACACTACACAAAACTATTTTTTTTTTTAACCCAGCAATACCACCAATACCACTATAATTTATTTCCAGGTGCGTATATGTTTATTGTATGCCTGAATCTGGAAAAGTCTTCAGATCTTTATTTTTTCTTAAAATTACTGCCCTGACATACAACTGTGAACATCTTAAAAGGAAAAACTGTAAACAGCTGTCACAGAATACGTTAATGTTTCACAAGACTTTGCTTGCAATCCTTTTTTTGAAAGTACTGTAAGAGACTCTGCTTATGTTTCCATTATGGAGAGCTTCATTCTCTGCTAAATAGCGTGTGGATCTTTTGTCCCTGGTGTTTTATTATTTCATCCTTTGGATCTATTTTTCGCTTGGTTGAATAGGCAACTATTTAACATGAGTTCAGATAACCTTTGAAAATGGCTTTTCCTGATGTTTGCTATGCAAGACCTACTCTCCAGGAAATGCAAGCAACAGCAGTCTTGAGAGGGTTTTTTGTTTGTTTTATTTTGGTTTTGTTTGGTATTTACTTTTTTTTTTTTTCTCCTCATCTGTGTACAAGGCATATTTAGGAGAGTAAAACTACAATTGCTTATATCACTTCCACCTTCTGTCTGTACAACTGGAAATCCAGATGTAAAATACATTAGCAGAATAAGGACATGGGAAAAAAAAAAAAAAAGAAAAAAAGAAAGGAGTGAAATAAATGGAGCAGTCTGATTTGTGGAGTTAAACAATCTTGACTCATTATGTTATAGTACACCCTATGGGTCAGTGTCTCTGTTTTTGCATAGTCTCTTGGGACCTAGTCACCCACTGATCAGGAGTACCCTTTAGGCATGTATGTAGACAATATTGAACTCAGTGTCAATATTTTTATTATTATTATTATGGTTGAGCTAACCTGAAAGTTTTCTGTCTGTCTAGAAAAATCTTTACAGGTAAATTCCCAAATGCTACACTTCAGAAAGATTCAGCTCAGTTGTTTGAGCTTTCTAGGTAGATTATGAACTCTTGAGATAATTTGCTGAACCTATTCCTTTAAAAAAAAAAAAGTAACAAATTCTTATGATCTAATTATATAACTAAAAGTATGATTACAACTGTTGTAGTTAAAATTCTAATCTTCTAATGTCATCAGGATTTTGCAAACGTTACCTGGTAGTATGGCAGTTCTGTTTTCACACAGGGTGTTTCTTCAATGAAGGAGAGTTCTGCTGCAGCAGTTTAACTTTAGACAGAAGATCGATTCCATCTTTTCATCTTTATGGTGTTCCTCAAATGGGATGAATTCTGAGCCATACTGCAAAGATAGTGTCTGACTCCCAGCAAGCAGTTAAAATTGGATTTTAGTTTATCTAGATCTGATACATGACCATGACCGCATAATTCTCTAATTAGAACTATTTAGTCTGTTAGGCTTTACGTGAAGTTCAATATTCATTTCTGTCAAAACATGATTAAAATGAAATAAAGTAGAATTTGGAAGTCAGTAATTTGAAAATTATGGTTCTTTACCCAAACTTTCTAAACTATTTAGTTTATCACTTGATCTGTTTGAAATATAGCTGAAAAGGATGAGCACTGGATTTGTAGTTCAGGCAAATAATTTTTTTTCATGTGCTATTCCTTCTTTACAGAATTTTGAAAAGTACAATGTTGTCTGCATTGAGATCAGAAACATGGAGATGGATGAGAGTGTCAGCTGAACTGTGGTGCATGAAAAAGTGTTTCTTTAACCACTCACTAGAATTATGAATTATACAAAAAAAACCCCCACAAAACAAAACAAACAAACAAACTCATGATGCTAAGAAACAGCATGCTTTCCTTTGTGGTATGTGTTGATCAAAATAAGAGTCTTTAAGATGAGAAAGATGCTTTATCTGTGACTACGTTATGTGAGATATTAAGGATATATATGTTGAGGAGAACATGCTATATGTTTTATTCAGTTCTGATTTCAAGTACGTCCTCTTTATTTTTTTCCCAAAATACTGTGTGTGTGTTTCTATGTATGTATTCCTAAGGTTCTCCCCTTTGAGTGTAAAATAAAATAAAAAGTAATAACACTGAAAAGCCGATGGGCAAAAATTGATTCATAAATGAGAAGGTGGCATTCATCTCGGTGCTCTTATTGGAAACCTAAATCTCAGTAAATTTGTAGCCTAAGGGTACAATGGGCTTAAAGGATTTCTGTCTCCGAAGAAAAATTAGAACGCCTTTGAGGTAAGGTAAATGGAAAAGGTTGTTTGGGCAAACGTGGAGCTCTAGCACTATTAAATGTTAAGCACCATCAGGGGGTATCTCAGTCATTAACGAGAGTGGCATGTTGAAGATTGTTTCAAGCAGGAGAAGAGTTATGGATGGCTATGTGCAGGTGGCACAATGCCACAGGGAAATTATGTCAAGCAAAAGAAGACTTTTTTAAACTTATTGGGGGGGGTGTGGGGGGAAGTACTGAAATAGTGTCCTTTCTTTACCTACTTCAGAATCTTTTCCCCAAAATAACCCTATGTTGTCTTTTAAATGAAGGAAATCTGGGACTCTAAAGTCCATTGTGCAACTTTTTATATACTAGTCAGCCTTGAGTTTTGATATATTTCTTGTTTACTTGCAGTGTAAATGTAAGTACCAATTTAATCCAAAAATAATCACGTTCACTTCAAATCCAAGTATTTAGCAGTCTTGACTGACTTGAAAGTATTTTATGGAACTTGTGTGTTAGTTTTGTATATAATTAAAAGAGATCTCAGGGGTTCTGTAAGCAGCCAGTAAGTTAAGCTATCTGGTGTGAGAATAATGTGTTGCTGTCTAGGGAAGGAAAGATTTAGGAGCCAAGCAGACAAACTAGGATCCCTGTTTCAAGCCAACAGAGCTTGAGAAGTGAGCAGACATGAAGTGTTATATCTCTAGGCAGTAGTTACCAGCTTTCTCATTACACTAGCACATCCTCCTGGCTGCTCTGCAAAATGGCCCTGAGATTAGAAGCTCTGCAGGAAGCTATCTGTGTTCTCACAGTTGGAAATATGTTGTTGGGATGACAGCAGTTACATGGAAAATGGGTATTAAGATAGTCTTCAGCATCAAAAGTATTTTGCTTTCCAAGTTTGCGTTAAGTATTGCTTACAGAGAATAGCAGGTAGTGTGATCTGTGTTGTAATCCTATTTGAGAATAGTGAAATGCCATTTTAAGTTTATCTCTTAGTGTACAGTAGAGGGGCACAATAAATTGCAGTGGGAGGAACTTAACATTTTGCTCATAGAGTGAACGTCAGTTTAATACAGAAACTCTCTTCTAGGTCTTCACCACTTCCTATATTATTTGTTATCTCATAAATATCCTTGCAGCTACTACAGTCAAAGCTTGGATATTTGTAAGAGGGTTGACATGTGACCTTTCAGTTTCCTTTGAACTGTCATTAACAACCATGCAGCCCACAGATTACCAGATTTTACTCATCTTGCTGTTACTTTACACTAGGATTTCTTTCCTTTTTCTTTTCTTTTCTTTTCTTTTCTTTTCTTTTCTTTTCTTTTCTTTTCTTTTCTTTTCTTTTCTTTTCTTTTCTTTTCTTTTCTTTTCTTTTCTTTTCTTTTCTTTTCTTTTCTTTTCTTTTCTTTTCTTTTCTTTTCTTTTCTTTTCTTTTCTTTTCTTTCCTTTCTTTCCTTTCCTTTCCTTTCCTTTCCTTTCCTTTCCTTTCCTTTCCTTTCCTTTCCTTCCTTTCCTTTCCTTCCTTTCCTTTCCTTTCCTTTCCTTTCCTTTCCTTTCCTTTCCTTTCCTTTCCTTTCCTTCCTTCCTTCCTTCCTTTCCTTTCCTTTCCTTTCCTTTCCTTTCCTTTCCTTTCCTTTCCTTCCTTTCCTTTCCTTTCCTTTCCTTTCCTTCCTTCCTTTCCTTTCCTTTTCCTTCCTTTCTTTTCTTTTCTTTTTCTTTCTTTCCTTCCTTTCCTTTCCTTCCTTCCTTTCCTTCCTTTCCTTTCCTTTCCTTTCCTTCCTTTCCTTTCCTTTCCTTTCCTTTCCTTTCCTTTCCTTTCCTTTCCTTTCCTTTCCTTTCCTTTCCTTTCCTTTCCTTTCCTTTCCTTTCCTTTCCTTTCCTTTCCTTTCCTTTCCTTTCCTTTCCTTTCCTTTCCTTCCTTCCCTTCCTTCCTTCCTTCCTTCCTTCCTTCCTTCCCTTCCTTCCTTCCCTTCCTTCCTTCCTTCCCTTCCTTCCTTCCTTCCTTCCCTTCCTTCCTTCCCTTCCCTTCCTTCCCTTCCTTCCTTCCTTCCTTCCCTTCCTTCCTTCCCTTCCTTCCTTCCTTCCCTTCCTTCCTTCCTTCCTTCCCTTCCCTTCCTTCCCTTCCTTCCTTCCTTCCTTCCCTTCCCTTCCCTTCCTTCCCTTCCCTTCCTTCCTTCCTTCCCTTCCTTCCCTTTTCCTTTCCTTTCCTTTCCTTTTCTTTAGAGCAGATTATGTGTACAGTTTTAGAGAGTGATTCTGAGATTGCCATTTACCTTGTGAATACTTGTATAAGTATATACCAGGAATTCTCTCCCCCCACTTTTCTCTCTCTTTCTCTTTCTCTTTCTCTTTCTCTTTCTCTTTCTCTTTCTCTTTCTCTTTCTCTTTCTCTTTCTCTTTCTCTTTCTCTTTCTCTTTCTCTTTCTCTTTCTCTTTCTCTTTCTCTTTCTCTTTCTCTTTCTCTTTCTCTTTCTCTTTCTCTTTCTCTTTCTCTTTCTCTTTCTCTTTCTCTTTCTCTTTCTCTTTCTCTCTTTCTCTTTCTCTTTCTCTTTCTCTATCTTTCTTTCTTTCTCTTTCTCTCTCTTTCTCTTTCTCTCTTTCTTTCTTTCTCTTTCTCTTTCTCTTTCTTTCTCTCTCTTTCTCTTTCTTTCTCTTTCTCTCTTTCTCTTTCTTTCTTTCTTTCTCTTTCTCTCTTTCTCTTTCTCTTTCTATTTCTTCTTTCTCTTTCTTTCTCTTTCTCTCTCTCTCTTTCTCTTTCTTCTTTCTCTCTCTCTCTTTCTCTCTCTCTCTCTTTCTCTTTCTTTCCCTTTCCTTTCCCTTTCCCTTTCCTTTCCCTTTCCCTTTCCCTTTCCTTTCCCTTTCCTTTCCCTTTCCCTTTCCCTTTCCCTTTCCCTTTCCCTTTCCCTTTCCCTTTCCCTTTCCCTTTCCCTTTCCCTTTCCCTTTCCCTTTCCCTCTCTGCTTCTTCCCCTCCCTTCTCTTGTTCTCTCGCTCTCCCTCTTTCCCTCTTTTTTTCCAGTCCTCCTTCCTTCCTTCCTTCCTTCCTTCCTTCCTTTTCAACAAAAAGAGATATCAACAGAATTATAGAATAGAACCGTAGAGTGTTTTGCTTTAGAAGGGACCTTAAAGATCATCTAATTCCAACTGCCCTGCCATGGGCAGGGACACCTCCCACTAGACCAAGTTGGTAAAAGACCCATCCAACCTGGCCTTGAACACTTCCAGGGACAGGGTGTAATAGACAGGACTTAATTCACTCACTTATCCAACATTGTTCAGAAGAAATTCAATTTCAAGGAATGTGTATGTTCTCAGAAACTGATAACAAAGCAAATATATATAATCATGCATACAGAAAACTAATGTAGTATTTTACTGGATTTGCTAAGCTCTTTTTTCGGTGACAAAGTCGCTCTACAATTCTTAACCAGCTTGTTCAAGGTATTTAATGTGTTTAAAAATTAAAACTCATTATTCCTATTTCATATTTAATACAAGCCTTAGAGTAGAGACTAAAAAGCTGTGGAAGAAAAAGACCATTTTCAGACTAAGATGTTATTCCACTAATCTTGCAGGAACAGATCCAGGTGATGTGAACTTTTATACAGTTTGCACTTAAACATCCACTTGGCAAGGGGAATTAAAGAAATGTATGTAAAGCCCTGAAGTGCTGGATTCATTCCTTAACTAGAAGTTTTAGGCTACAGATTTAATGCATAACTTCTGAAAATGTTAAATATTATACATATTAATGTTACTTAATTCAGATTTAACAGTAGGAGTTTTGGAGGCCTGCCATGTACAAAGTAAAGTAAGGGAGGTAAGCACTCTCCTGATGTTAAGAGGAGCCATCACTCAAAATTATTTCTGCCTAATTTGAAACCATAGATTTGCATGCTAAAATACTATATAAGCTTTGTGCTTCAGTCAAAAGTTTACATTAAACCTAGAATAAATTGTCCCTATTACAGCATCTCTGTATCAGCAACAGAGATTTTTACTTTGTATTTTCAGAGTTTGAATAAAAATGTCTGGTAAGACCAGTTGAGTCCATTGCCTCTTATGGATTTTGTTAAACTGATCACTGAACGTAAAGAATAGCAATATCAATATGTTATTAATAATAACATAATATCTTTTTCTTCCAAGGAAGCGTGATATTGATTGACAATTAATAGCTGTAAAGCAAACTTTAAATTACAGTATTTATTATGGATATGACTTGCAATTAACTATTTAAGGAATACATTTTGTCCTAATTTACAGTAGTGCAGCTTGTATTGAAGTTCTCTGCAGTTGGACATGCTCATTAATGGCTTAATGAAAATTTAAAACTTCATGATTCACATTCTGAATAAAAGTTGTTACTCTTGTGAACAGTTTAAGGCATAGCTCATGCCATAGGAGGTTTACAAGAATCAGACACCACATCTTTTTGAATGGTTATGTTTAGAAACATTTTTAGGAATAAATTAACAATAAATAAATAAATAAAATAAATAAATAAATGGAGAATTTAGGCAGCTATATTTGATGAGAAGGTACCTGATCATGCCATTTACAGTATGGCTTTCCAGGTTTTGATGTAGACACCAGCTGGATTGTTCCATAGTTCACTTACTTTCACTTGTCTTGTATATTATAAAGTCCTTCATGTGGCTAACCATTAGTTAATACAGCAAACACTCTGCTGAGGAGTTAGGCAACAGCTGAGGGATACACTTGATCGCTGAAAGCTGAAAATTTAGAAAATTTGTTTTCTTAGTATGTAGCTTCAACTAGCAAAGAACAGTATTCAAGCATTCACCATGCTGACAAAAAGAATGTCTAAGATCAGGAATTAGAAATGGTCAGAACAAAGATTTGATACACCACTAGACTTAATTGTCCATTTGTGATTCAGATTAAGTTTCTAAAGTGATGCTGCAATTCACAATTAAAAATCCAGTTCTAAAAATAAATTTAAGTAGCTTCTGTGGACCCGAGTAAGTAGCTGAGGCATTAATAATTCTGGAAAAAGAAAATTAGGAATGTTTTATTTTCCTTAATAGCCTATTAAATTGAGCATCACCCAAGAGAGGTAAGTATTGAAAGATTTCCCTGAAAGAGGTAGGATCCTGGAGTCTTGTCCTACCACAAGAAACTGTCACTCCATTCTGTGCTAAAAAGACCATTTGATACATTATATCTGTACAGTTATATATAATCTTATATAATAATATAAGATCATTATATGATATTGTTGTGGTTTAACCCGGCTGGCAGCTAAACACCACACAGCCGTTCGCTCACCCTCCCCCCTCCCTCTCTGGGATGGGGGGAGAGAAACGGGAAAGTGAAGCCTGTGAGTTGAGATAAAGACGGTTTATTAAGACAGGAAAATAATAATAACAATAATAATAATAATAGTGATAATGGTAATAGTATTAACAATAATAATGTGTAAGAAAACAAGTGATGCACAATGCAATTGCTCACCACCCGCTGACCGATGCCCAGCCTATCCCCGAGCAGCCGGCCCCCCCACCCCGGCCAGCCACCCCTATATATTGTTTAGCATGACGTCAGATGGTATGGAATACCCCTTTGGCCAGTTTGGGTCAGCTGTCCTGGGTCTGTCCCCTCCCAGCTCCTGCTGCACCCCCAGCCTGCTCGCTGGCAGGACAGAGCAAGAAGCCGAAAAGTCCTTGGCCTGGTGTAAACACTGCTCTGCAACAATTAAAACATCAGCATGTTATCAGCGCTCTTCTCATCCTAATCCAAAACATAGCACCCTACCAGCTACTATGAGCTACTTAACTCTGTCCTAACTGGAACCAGGACAGATATATATTTATATCATATCATATCATATTATCTTTTATATAAAATAAAAGATTTAAGAAAAGTATCAGGCTATCCTTTTCCTGCTCCTGGAGTATTTTCCTGAATTAATGGTTGTCACTATGTGTGGAAATCTGGAAAGCAAAGTAGAGAGGAAGAGTAATAGAAGGAACTAGCAATATGTAGCGGAGTACAAATGCTTTCAACCAACTAATAAGTGAGGAGAACCAGTGCAATCTTCCCTGAGTGCAGAGAAGATGTAGCAATTGTAGAAAAGGCTTTATGTAGTGTATCTACTTGGATCATAAATGGGGCAATCCATTGGCAGCAGTTCCAGTCTTATGACATATGGCTGATCAAGCTTAGTATTAGTCTTGGGCTGAATTCAGCCTGTAGACAGGTTTGGTGCATGAGGGAGAGTGATAAAGTAAACATGGTGGAAGTAGTCAGTAGAAAGAAGAAACCCAAACCATAATGAGTACTATGATTACTTTAAAACCATGATTACACTAGGCCATAGAGTCCACATATGTATAAGAGAATACATATACACCAATCCAAAGGGACAAAGCAAAATCAAATAATTTCAGAGTTCACGTAACCAGGAGAATCTGGACTAAGAAGTATGGAAAAGTACACCTTAGAACCTGTATGAACTAGCTAGAGATAGGAACTAAGTGTAAAATTGCACAAATCAAAGATGCAAACTGAAGAGAGAGGGTTCAGAACAGAAAATGAGAACCAAGACCTCAGTAGGCAGAAAATTACAAAACAGTGTACAGCTTTAAAACACGCTTATGTAGCTGTCACTTGGAGGCATACAACTGTTCATAAGGCATAGAGTGGGTATCCTATGTGCGTGGCATTTGGGTACTGCCTCCCAGGGGAATGATTGTTCCTTCCACTCTTCTGTCTGCAGGCAGACAATCACTTGTTAGGTGGCCAAATGCAAAACAGTTTGGATATACGGAATTGCACTGCCTTCTTGGCTGCTTCAACTATTTCAGTTCTAGCCACATCATACTCCCCTGTGGGCTTCACTACACTGAAGAGCACCGGTGAGGATGAAAGAGACTGTGGATGTTCACTATTCCCTCTGTAAGCATATTTTCTAGGAAAAAAAGAATCCTTTGCAGTCAGTGTAGAAACCTGCCAAAGAGATCAGCAGTAGAATTTGAAATCATCCAACACCCTTTTTTGGTTATTTATAGTTGGAGAGAGGAGAAAAGAGTGTAAGTCATCAAATTGCAATTTCATTAATGAACAATTTGATAAAAATTTCATATGGGAAACCTTTAGGTTTTCATTCATTTACTTGATTTTGCATTCCTTCCCTTGGGAAAGGTCAAAATTATTAAGCCATCACCTTATAATTGTATCATTCTGCTCCTCTTTGGTTTGTTTGTTTGTTTTGATTTTTATGTTACTTTTCTCTAGTTTAGTTTCATGCTTGTTCTTCTCCATTTAATTAAATCAAATCCCTAAAGCTTATTCATTTGATATATAATCATATAATCTTTTGATGGTTTGCCCCTAAACTTATACCTTACTGAGCATCAGAAAAAGTTACTGAAAATTATATATATGTTTTTAAAGAGCCAAAACTCTGACTCTGTAAAAATTACTCTTCTTTTTTTTTTTATTTTTTTTTATTTTTTAACAGTAAGTCACCCACTACTCTACAACTCAAGTGGAACACCCAATCTTAGTAAAATATGAAAGCAATCTCCTATTGCTAGAACAGGCTGCTTCTATTTCGGTTGCTATGGAGCTTTACAAGTAATCAAAATGCAGACTTGAGCTATGACACACTGCACTTCACGTGTTCCATTGAGAGAGACTAGGGACCTCAACTCAATGAAACATGTATAGAAGGATGATATATATTCCTATATTTGCAAACCCTAACCTTCAAGCAAAAATGAAAGTTAACCTTAAAAAAAGTAGTCACACTGAGTTTTCATACCATGGGCAATATACTTTTATGATTGTAAAATAAATTTAATACAAGTTCAGTGAAACGAATCCCAACAGTGCTTACAGTGTTTGTTTCTTAGTGAGACTTAGTTGCAGAAGATCAAATATTTAAGAACAAATGATGCAAGCATGTGTAATTATGTGCTTTTATGTTATTTGTATGATTAGATGCAAATTTTCCAGTCCTTCTTCATGTTCTTCATGTAACAGCAAGTTTCCATTAAAGTTTTCTTTTTCTTTATAAATGTATTTTTTTTTTAAATTTTGCAAGTACTTATGTGTATGTATATTTTTTTCTGTTTGATTTCATTTTGTTGAATCTTTTTGACTTGATATTTTGCTTTGAATTTTGGTTATCAATTTAAGCCAAAAGATTGGTAGAAAGATTTTTTGAAGGATGCAAATGCTAGACGTAACATAGTTGGTGTTTATTACTTCTGTAAAGCCATGTTCTTGAAAGTTAACCAAAAATATGGGTAAAGACTAAATGGGATATGAAAATAGGGAGGATATGCATCATTTTTAAATATAATTTTTTTTTCTAAAGAGTGATTTTACAGTATGTCAAGAGGGAATGGTTTAGTTGTTCCTGAACATGTGCTTTATATATTTAAATGTAATTCAAATTAGAATTTTGCCATCTTATGTAAGCTTATAAGAAATACATCTTTGAATGATTCCTTTCTTCTCTATATGTTTTTCGTTAACTCTGTTTTGTCAAATAGTGAATGATTTAAAAACACTCTGATTAATAATTTAGCAGTAGTACTGTTCAGTAAATTAGATCTTTCTCTGACATTTTGGGTGTTTTTAGAAACATAATCAAAGCTATCTAAGATGAGGAAAACCTGAACAAAGAAAAATAATTAAGAAGCAAAAGGAGACTTCGCAGTAACAAAGTGCTTTTCATTGAATATTTTCCTAATAAAGAATATCTATTTTTATTTTAATTACATGTAGTAAGTCTTTCTGATAACCATGCTACATTTGCCTTGCATTTTTATATATTCTTTTAATTTCTATAGTTCTTTTTCTCCAAGTACTTAATGCCACTCAAGAAAGGAAAATTGAAAAGGAGTTAGCCTGTGGCAAAATAACTGATGCCCCTTTAGGTTTGCCCCATGAGAATGCTCAGATAATAGCTCAAATCCCCTTTATTTAGGTCTCACAGTTTTACTTGTCAATATGTAATTATGATTCCAAAGCACAACAGATTAATCCACAGTTATAGTGTGGCTTCAACCATGCAGAATGGGATAGAAACACCCAAGGCTGATAAAAGGGATTGTCCCATTAGTACTTAAAAAACAAATAAAAAAGAAAAAAAAATCCCTGGGGACTGGGACTATACTTGTTTAAATCAGTTCAACAATCTGAAACAAGAAACCTTTAAAGATGTAATCTAATGCAATCTAAAAGAACTGGAATCTTAATTTTGATTGCTCTCAATAAATTTGCAAAGCAATGGTGTATTTTTCACATACTTTTTGTTTATATTTCTTTAATAGTTGTTGGCAATATCTTCCCAGGCAGACTGGCTAAATAACTGTCTGCAGATGACATTTTTGTCACATTAAAGCATTTTCTGTTACAGATTGTAATTGATTTTTTTTTACAGTTTTATGATGGCTTAACATTAGTATGGATTATCAGTACCAGTGCAAATTCCCTCACAGGGGATGAGTTAAGGTAATACCTCTTTTATTAATATATTTTTAACAGCTCCTCAAACAACGTGGAAAATGTTCATGCTTTCTCATTTGTTACTGATCTATCATCTGCTCAGCTTCACTGGCCAGACTGGATCTCTTTAATCCCAGCACAAGTTACCTGTTAAAATGATTATACTGAGTGTTACTGAAATTGTTAAAGGTTCATAGTATTGTGGTCTGATAGTTTATATGAGTATATGGGCCTTCTATCAAACTGTTTTATTTTACAAGTAACAGTGAGGGGCAACTATACACAAACTTTTTTTTTTTTTTTTTCTTCTATCAACATAATTAGTATAGGTTCACCATAATCCAGCAGGTGGCTCAAATGTAATCTCTTAATATCCTCCCCCAACCTCCTCCAACTAAACCACCACTTTTAATGCAAGGAATTCAAAAGCTTCTTATAGGAGGAAAATTCCTGCTATTACCGACTGCATAATTTGAATACCAATGACAAGTATCAGTCACACACTTCAAAAAATAAGAATATACGTCATTAAAATTACCTTCAAAGAGGTTGGTGTATATTTATGTTTTGGTCTCATTGAGATTGACTCACAAACTCAGTGGTCTTTAGGCAACTTGGAAGCAACAGATTCAGATAGCAAACAGCTGGTTAGCAGAATACTCAAGGGAAGTCCCTCAGAGGGGGGGTAGACTACAAATTGAATTCTGCTAGGCATATCCAACTCTCGTTTGACTAACCTACATTAAAACCAAGCAAACCGTCATCTTCTAGCTCAATAAATTCATGTGAATAAATGCTCAAGTGTTCATGGTTTTCACTTTCATGTTTTAAATTACCACCTGAAGACAATGCTATACCTTTCATAGATTTTACTAATCTGATGATACCTCATGAGAGTTTTACAGTTCTTCATACCCTACAAGCTCCTATGATACTCAGAAGAGTAGAGGATGATTTCAGGCCTGCTGCCACTGGTATCAAACAGTAATAACATACATCACCTAAAACGCATGAAATAACAGAGATGAAAAGCATCTGTGCTACATTTTAATGGAATAAATCTTTTTGAAGGCTAAAAAAAAACATACTGTTATTATTTCCTGTTAAATAATTAGTTTTATTTATGGATTAGATTGTTTTGATGTATAAGTAACAATATTAGAACCAGAGAATTTTTTTTTCTAGTGGCATTCTAGTAATTAAAAGAATCACGCAGATGAATTCAGTTTAACTGGATATTACTGTGCTCTTTGCTTGAATAAAAATGTTTTATATTTCTTAATAAGCACTTTTAGAAATCTCATAGTGTTTAATTTGTTGCATTTTCCCTGTCCATGCAACTCACTAATCTTCATTTATATGAATATAATTTCATATACACTGAAGACAGAATGATTTTGAGAGTCAAGGAAACGGAGAAAAATATCCTTTTACAGTACAGATCTAATAATACGTTGCCAAATTTGATATTTTTTCTTTTTAAAGCAAATACTTAGGTTTCTTAAACAAAGTGCAATAAACATCATATTATGTTTGTTTCTTTGGTAATGGCTTGATTTATGTAGCATATCAAAGCCTGTAGTTCTGTTACTTGGTAGCTGTATCACTTGCTAGGAAGTGTATCACTGTGAATCTTCAGATATAAATTGTAAGTTCACTTTAATAAATTGTACTATATCTCCTTCCCTGGTCTTTTAAAATACTATATTTATGCATATCCTTCATATATTGTCTTTAAGTTCCCTACTCCATTTTCCCCACTTTTTGAAAGAGATGACATATTCTAATGTTTTAAGAATGGGGTGTTTCATTTGATTAGGAAGAAGAAGTTACATTAAGGCTATTTGCAGAAAAATAGACAGTTGGAATTAGGCCAATTGGATAATGACCTCAAATACAATGTTAATAATAATCGATTTTAAAGGATGTTATTTCTCACATAGAATAGAACCATACTTGAAGGAAATTTATATTATCTTCATGAGATGATACAAGTGAAATTTGAATCTGGGAAGAAAATGTACTTCAATACAGTTTTCATCAGGAATTCTCAAACTTTTCAAAGAAAGAATAACTATCAGTATTCAAATAACTACGTGATCACATTATGGATATTTACTTAAAAGGTTTTATAACCTTTTATTAAGAAATATAAGAAATACACATTTCAATATATTTCTGGTTTAAAATGTCATGTTATATTGCATGGATTGGATTCCTTAAATTCTAAAATTCTTAATTTTTGACCAGAAAGCTATCAAGATTTTTCTTGTACAACTAGTGCTTCATAAACCATTTACAGCTTATACTTCCTCTGAGTGCTCAGTTACCCTGCTCAAGATTTTTACATTATCTTGCTAGGGATCTCCATTAGTATCACCCTTCCCAAAATGACCACCTTCTGAAGTTTGTATCACACTTTGCATTTTCAGATAGTTCCTTCTACTGTTATCTCTCTAAAATAATGGTAACATAATTGCAACACAATTGCATTTTTATTGTTACTGCCCTTGTAAGCATTCCATAACTAACATACCAATGTATTTGAATAGTAGATTAGATCTTTCTGTTCTTGAGGTATAACAAAAATGAAAAGGATCTATGCACAACTAGTAAAATAAGCCATAATAAACTCTGATTTAATCCCATTTTTACTCTCTGTACAGTTCCTTTCTTGGAGCGCCAACTGATATTAAATGCCTAATTTGTTTAAGAAATCTAGTAGTGTGCACTGCAGTTAATTTACTTTGGAACAATTACTAAAAGGAACTTAGAAGTGAATACTACTACTCTGTCCTTTTGCTGGGGGCACACAAAGGGGCTGTGAGTGACGGTGTGCTTAGTGGTGGTGAGAGGTTTCAGTCTGTACTCAGAAGTGGCTCCCTTAAAACCTAGAGGGTGCAGAGGAACACAACTACCTGCCAAGTAACCAGTCCTGTCGATGTGTGTGCACCAGAAATGTCTCATGGTAGCTGCCTCAGTAAAGGTGATTTTAGAGTAAAATGTGAAGCATTACCAAGTTATATTAAGTCTAAATACTTCTGTTGGCACTGTTTTTTGTTTGTTTGTTGAGGAAAGACTTTTGCAGATGTCTGATCTTATGTAGCGGTTGTGCTACCTGAATTATCTTTTATGTTACTTTAACACATCTAAAAATCAGGTATTTGATTCAGTCAGAGGTCTGATGCCTCTAAGAGCATGGAAAAAACAGATGGTCTATTTGCACTATGTATACGTTTGTCTTTCAACACTATAATTTACATGGGGACTTTTACATTAAATAGTAAGAGCTCCTTTTCCACTGCCTTCAGGTGTTTTCTGTACCACTGTCTTATTGACAGATTTCTCTGTAATCCCTAACACAAAATTAAAATCGACCTGTAAACTGAAACAAGTGTTAAGCACTCAATTCACCCTTCCTTTATAACAATACTAAAATTCCTTTCTAAGTACTTCAACTTTTTTTTTTTTTTTTTTTTTTGTGAATGTTGAAACTTTTTCAACATTAAACTGAGAAGATATCTAGGCATATTTAATTTATAATGTGGTAACTCCTTAGCTAATGTCTATCTAGTATTTAATTCTGGGTGTGGTGGTTTTCACACTGATAGCTAGCTAAACTCAACCACCCAACTCTCTCACTCCCCCTCAAAAGGGGGAAAAAGGGGCTCAAGAGTTGAGATAGGGACAGGGAGATCACTCACTAGTTGCTGACACAGACAAAAAAGATTCAGCATAAGGGAGATTAATGTAATTTATTACCTATTACTAACAGGCTAGAGCACTGAGAAACTAAAAGCAAATCAAAAACACCTTTCTCTCCTTCTACCCTCTTCTACCTCCTCCCCCCAAGCAGCATAGGGGAAGGGAGAATGGGGGCAGCGGTCAGTCCCTAATGTTTTTTGTCTCCACCACTCCTTCACAGTCACTCTCTGCCCCTGCTCCATGTGGGGTCCCTCCCACGGGATGCCGTCCTTCCCAAACTGAGCCTGCGGGGGCTGCCCACAGGCAGCAGCTCTTCAAGAACTGCTCCAGTATGGGTCTGTACCACAGCATCCGTCCGTCAGGAGCAAACTGCTCCAGCACGGGTCTCCCACAGGCTGCAGCTCTCCTCAGGCCCCCTGCTGCTGGGTGGGCTCCTCTCCACTGGCTGCAGCTCCGGCCCGGGGCCTGCTCCTGCGGGGGCTCTCCGTGGGCCGCAGCCTCCTCCAGGCCCCATCCACCTGCTCCACCGGGGGCTCCTCCACGGGCTGCAGCGTGGAGATCTGCTCCGTGTGGGACCCATGGGCTGCAGGGGGACAGCCTGCTCCACCGGGGGCCTCTGCACAGGGCACGGGAACTGCTGCTGCGTGCCTTGAGCGCCTCCTGCCCTCCTTCTGCACTGACCTTGGTGTCTGCAGGACTGCTTCTCTCTACATTTTCTCGGTCTTCTCTATGAGCTGCTGTTGTGCAACCATTTTCACCCTTTCTTAAATATGTTCTCACAGAGGTGCAACCAGTGTGGCTAATAGGCTTAGCTCCAGCCAGCAGCAGGTCCCAGCTTTTGGAGCTGGCTGAAGCTGGCTCTTGTCTAACATGGGGCAGCTTCTGAGCTCTTCTCATAGAGGCCACCCCTGTAGCACCCCTCACTACAAAGCCTTGCCACATAAGCCCAATACAGTGGGAGAGAATGAGGAAAACCTCTTGATTCACAACACTGAAATAGGCTTCTGCTACTATAGTATCTACAATGTATAAAATTCATAAATTCTAATTATCGGACTCTTTTCTCTAGGAAACAATACAGAAATAACTTCACAATATCATCTCTGCTGCCAGTCAAAAACTTCTGTTAAACACGGTCTGAATTCTCTTAGAAATACACGTGAACTATTTAGCCCATGATCAAAGTACCTTGTATTCTTCTTGTAGAAAACGGTGTCTTAAATTTCTCATTTTTATGAGCAGCTTTAAACTGTTTCTTTACTGCTTTTGATGTTTTAAATACATTTTTCCAGCAATGCTTTTACCTATTTTAACCCTATTTAAGGGTTGGGCACTCTGTGCTCTCTGATTAACCTCTGTATATCCGTATTTATACTATTTAAAAGTCAAGAATGGGAGATGTGTCCAGGGTAGAAAAAAAGTGATTCAATATGTGACATTTCTTTGCAAGCTCTGAAACGTGAACAGACAGACCTATGCTGCAGAAAGGTCCACAAAGATGTATCTGGGACAGTTATTTCTGCTGTACAAAGGAACAGCCTCTCAAGAGAATATAGCATTTTGTGGCATCCAAGCTTCATGAATTTGAAGGTGGTTGATCAAGTCAGTCCTAGCTAGTTTGCCATTTGGAGATGACGATATAGCAAAAAGACAAAATGTAGAAGTACAGATTATTTAAAATTCTTTTCACTCTCTAAGATATTTGGTGTATTAGGATAATACCATGGCTAAAAATGCAAGATGCAGTTTCTTAATGTTTCTTTTAGTCATAAGTAACACAACAAACAAGCAAAAAAACCTTCCTGCCTGCTGCCCTTTTGCTTACAGTAGAACTGTTTTTGCAGCTCTAATAAATATTCTCAGAACTGAGTCATACTTTTAAATATTAACTTATTTTTCATAATGCATTGCATGCAACAAGGTTTTCTTTAAATACATACCATGTATGTTTGTTGGTTGTGGCATATTCTGTCGGTGTACAAAAAAGTATATACAATTATGGCCACTTACATTTGAGCAAATATCAGCCTTTATATCAGTGATTGATTCAGACTGAGTGAAACTTCTGAGAAATCCACAGCAGAACACCATTACTGAATAACTTTTTTGTTGTTGTTGTTTCGTTTAAATTGGAATATGGGTTTTTGTTGTAGTTGTTGTTCAGATAATTCAGTTATGAAATATTAGTCCCAGCAACAATAAAATAAATGCTTGAGTAAAACAAAACTTTTTATATAATCTGTGAGAATCACTATTATTTAATAATACATCTAATGACTCTCATGATTTAAAATGTTAAATTATAAGAAAATGACTGCTTAATGAAATCCAGATGGAAGCTTTTTGTCTCACTGGGATTTTCTCCCATTCCATCTGGTATGTCACCAAACCATTCTACCACTTTCAATTTATAAAAGGTGTTTAGAGTAACGTAGTGAGTTTAATTCAGTAAACTGCCTAAATGAAGCTGATCTAATCCAGCGGAAAAAGTCTCCCAATATTTAAATTTTGTTTGATGTTTAGTTCAGAAAAGAATTTGAGCTTCTGAATCTTCTGTAAAGTATTTTAAAAAGCTATATGTAGATTCCAAACACTCATTCTCCTAGTGTAAAATCTTACCAGATTCATGTGTTTTGGTGTGGCTTTTGTTCCCTCTTAGCCTCTCAGTTTCTGATACAGATAATGATAAAACTGAATAGAGCAAGTATTACATCCAGCAAAGTCTATAATTGTACCCAATTGCCTGTAATTTGTATCCAATTATCCCTCAGCCTCAAGTTTTGGATTAAAACTTTTCCCTGGGAATAAACAAACAAACAAACAAACAAACAAATAAATACATCCTTGGTTTCTTTCCCTCCTCTCTACTCAACACTTATCAGTACTCTTTTAAATAAAAAATGATTCAGGTAGGCCCAAAATTCTATTTCTAAATATTCACCAGTATTTTGATATTAGTCTTTAAAAAGGGAAGCATTGTTGCTTTAGTTATGTGATAGCAATGTCAACCTAATAATTAAACTACATGCCCTGTGGAAGTTTTGATGGTTAGTCATCACTTCAACTTGAATACAGGAAGAAAAGCTTTCTGTACGGAAAGGAAATCTAATTCAGTGCTCTTTCTTGTTATGAGAGTCAAAAGAAGGATTAAAAGACAAGTTGGTCACATTTGCTGCCAGGTATGAGTATTTTTGTATTCTCAAGTACAGGAGTATGTTGCATTCTTAAATATATAGCATTATTTTTGCATGGCATCAGAATTAAGACTGCATTTTAGTAAAGCAAAGGACAACTGTAATGATGATAACAATATATAGTGTGGTTTGGCCTTATTTATGTATTTATTTTTTTATTTTTGAGGCATGTTTTATGTTATTATCTCCAGTTGCTGTGGATTGAACAAGTAATAAAAGGAAGTTACATCTTGTGTATTCTAGCATTATTATTTTTGGTGTTTCAAAAAGCCATTAAAATTCTGAGTCTTTTGTTCTTGTCATCCTTCTAGTACTACTTAGAAACAGCGGTGGAAAAATGAAAACATTAAAAAAAGAATTTCACAGAAATTGTTATTAGTGGGATTCACCTTCTCTTTGTCAGTGGTCCTTAACTTCCTGTTTTTTAGCAAAGCATTCCAGTTGCAGAAGTTCATGTTATATTTCTTCCACCAGCAGCAATTTACTCTCCTTAGGAAAACTTTTCTAGAACACCTGAAGCAAAGTTTCATGTCACTTTAAAACATACTTCATTACAACAGTTTGTAGGCCCCAATGAGATATGATGAACTATAGTAATAATGTGGGTGAGTTGGTTATGAAAGCCAGAAAAGATTTACGATGAAAGTAGTGTTTCAACCCTATGCAGAGAACAGTTGCAGCTCCAGAGGGCAATAGCTTGTTAGAACCTCGTTTTCTTTACTTTCAGTTAAATTGGGTTGAGAAAAACATTTCAGATAATCCCATCTGGTGTACTGAGACAGAAGGAATATTGCAGTATATTCTGCATAGTTATGTAGTTTTGTATGATCATGGACAGGTTAACTTTCTAAAATGACCACTTAGCTTAAGTAGTGTAAACAAAGAATGTAAAGTCAATTGTTTATAAGTATGATAAATCCATTGCACAAGAGTTTTCCATGGTACAGGTTATTTTTTTCTCCATTTCTTAGTCCTATTAGAGTTGTCATTTTTGTGAAGTGTTATAGAAGCAGCTGCACTATTTTGATCTAAAAGACTTTTACTTTTTCTTCTATTAAATTAGACTATTTTCTGTTCTAATTTATTCCCATTTGATGACATATTGTTAAGGATGCATACATATAAAGATATGATAGTCTATAAGAATTAAACATTCCATATATACTTAGATAGAAAGACAGATTCACATGTATAAACATTTAATGGAAACTTAGCAGATTTGCATTCCAGGACAAACTAGATTTCCATTACCAAAAAGACAGTGAGAATGTACGGAAACAATAAAGCTTAAAATAGGCATTTTCCTAATACTTTTAGTTTCCAATACCCATACTTATATTTTGCATTTAAATTATTTACTTGAAATTCATGACTTGAATAGTAGTATTAAAGAATTTTGATGTATTTAGTTAGTTCAATAATTACTGTTTCTTTGCGTAATTATAGAAAAAAAGAACAAAACCACCAACCAACCAATCAATCAACCAAAAAAAAATCATCTTGACTAACCTGCATGAATTTTTGGTCTGATAACTTATGTCTAGTACACAGATTAAAGAAAAAAAAAAAAAGTGTTTATGTCAGTGATTATCCAAGCTTTTATCACAAATACATATGTATATATGTAAG